>NC_056729.1:165726180-165941180 GCF_019279795.1 Protopterus annectens
GGAAAATAAAAACAAAAAACAAGGATGATAAATGACAGAGAATAATGAAAAGTAAAGTAGCAGGTAGAATTGTTAGTTTAAAACATGCAGGATTGGAATGATTTCTGAAGTGTCTGAGCATTTGATGATAAATTCATAATGGGGAAGATAAGAGAAAGACAATTCTGGAAGAAAATAGTGTACAAGGTGGGATGGATTCTGACATTTATTTATTTATTTATTTATTTATTGCATGTGTTACCAAGATGGTCAGACTATGTAGGCGACCTGCCCTTTTGCAGTGGAGGTTGGTGGAGGAAAGCTCCATGATGCAATGAGTGAACTGTAAAACATTACATAACACATTTTAAACAATAAGCATATACCCATCTTAGGTTAATATAAGCTAGTCACAGTTTGGGGCAGCCACAGTGGTGCAGCAGTTAGTGTTGCCGCCTCACAGCAAGAGGTTCTCCAGTTTGATTCTCTGCTGGGGTGTCTTTTGTGCAGAGTCTCCATGTCCTCCCTGTGGTCGCGTGGGTTTCCTCCAGGTGCTCCGGTTTCATCCCAAAGACATGATGTAGGTGGATTGGACACTCTAAATTGGCCCTAGGTGTGCAGGTTTGTGCCTTCTGTGGAAGGTTGGGCGCCCGGGCTGGCAACTCAACACTGTGAAACTCCACTGCCAATCATGAGCAGACAGGTGATCTGCTGTGGTGACCCCAACCAGGAAAAAGCCGAAAGAAGAAGAAGATAAGCTAGTCACAGTTTGACAAAGATTTTTTACACCCGATATAGAAATAGTAGACAGTCGAATAAAAGTGTCATACTGTGTTACATTTAAGGACAAGAAGGTTATTTATTATTAACATATAATGTAAATTGTTAAAGAGCTTTTTGTTTATGGCTGACAACAATTGTAAATTATGAGGCTGAAAATCTGCATAGGAGGTATTCTGAAGTACAAACAGCAGCAGATCAGACTGAGGTTATATCAGGAGGAGGAGGAGTATGAGAGCCATTTAGTGAGTAGAGAGGTTATATACAGAGTAAAGAAGCCCAGAAAAAGAGGTTGAGAGACAGCATTTAGGTTATACTAGGAGAGGTGCAAGAGCACACCCAAGTACTTTTTAAGTGATCCTTTAAATGCAGTTTGAAAGACTTATTGTTTCTAATTTTATAAGAGACAGAGAGAGAGAGAGAGAGAGAGAGGGGTATGGAATTCCAGGAATTAATGAAAGAAGAAGAGTATAGGGAGTCCCAGCAGTTTTGTTTGATTTAGATATAATTAACAATACCTTGTCAGCAGAGCATAGTGATTTTTTGGGACTGTAGAGTTGGAGACTATTGATTAGAGTTAGGCATTTGACTGAGTCACATATGAGTTTATTTGTTGTGATAAACTGTGAGCAGGTTAAATAGTTCCTTAATTCCAGACATTGAAACTGCTTTAGTATGAAATAGAGATATATCCTATAACGATAGTGGATGGCAACAAATTTTGCAATTTCATAACAGCATTGGTCAGGTAAGGAAACTTGATTGGACTGTAAATTGATGAGTATGAGGGCTGCATATAGGAAGTAGGGCTAAAAAGAGATGAAGCAATGCTTATTCTGGCATGCTCTGTTAAGTAAGGCCTGGATCTACAGAGGGCTCTCATTTTTAGTGGGATTTCCTTACAACCTGTTTTATGTCATAGATAAATTTTAGGTTTTCGTCAAAGGTAATCTCTAGTTGTTTGGTGTGGATTACCATTTCTATACTGGTATTGTTTGATGATAGAATTGAGAAGGAATGTTTTTGATTGGATAGTTGCTTGTGGAAGAATAAGATACCTTTGCTGGCTTTTTGGTGTGGTTTAAATGGGGATGTGAGTCAGTTAAGTCAGTTAACCAAGCTTCAATCTGGAAAAGAGCTTCTTAGGTGCACTGTTGTAGTTTAAACATGTTTTTGGCAGAACTGATAATTGTGGAGTTGTCTGCTTATTGTACGAAGGTTGCTCATTTGCTTGCTAAATGCAGGTCATTAATGAATACATTGAAAAGTACTGGAACTACTATTGAGCCCTCAGAAACTCCGGTGGTTACAGGTAAAAAGGAAGTTGTACTGTTTTGCCACTTTCCAGATTGTTGTCTGTTTGACAGGTAACTGTGAAACCAGGACAATGAGAGTTTAACAAAGCCTAAATAATACATGCACAGTTTTTTAAGTTTTTTTTTTTGTTTTTATTTGGTTTTAAATAGATAAACAAATAAATTATAAAACAAACAACTATTTACACAGGTCTACAGCTGACTAATGCATCAAAGTTATGCATATCAACAACAATTAATGTTTTTCAAGCAAGTCTTTAAGTTTAAGCCAAGATTTATATGAATGTGTAATATCAGAAGTTTTTTTATCTTTATATTATGCAATTCACTACTGTGAACAATTTTTGCCATACTAATAATTCAACACTAGAGGGGATAGCGTTACTTTTCCAGTTTTAGGAATTACTTTTCTGGCTGTAGCAAAAATATACCAAATTAGAGGCACTTAGGATTTTGGAATTATCTCAGGCACTGGAACATTACATAAAATTAGTGATTTAGAAATATTATATCTATCTGACCATAGAGCTTGAATGAAGTATTCATTTCTTCACAAAAAGGGGAAATGACTTCACATTCATGTACCATATACATCCAGTCAGCTATTATTTCAGAATCACATTGCCAGCATTTAATTCTGTTTACTTTATACATAATTTTAATTTTGTTAGGAGTGAGAAAAGCTCTATGTAAGAATTTCCAAGTTATTTTTTTCCAGTATAATGAAGATATGGTTTTATCTGTACATTTTAATATTATTTTATTGTATTCTTCAGAGGAGTAGAAAAAAAAAACATTACTTCTTGCTAGAGAGCTTCAAAGGCAAAATGAAATACATAACAAGTGAAAAAGCCAGAAGCTCAATGTCCAAAAGAGTTTAATAACAGCAAAATAATATGTCAAAGCTTTCGAGTTAAAAACTCTTTGTCAATGCATTTTGGCATTTTACTTGATTCTTCATAAAAGTCTTCATTATTAATTTTTGAGGAATAATTCCAATAGGAATTGTCTAAATATGTGAAATCTAACCTAAGAATTTTATTAATTTTTGACAATTATGATTTATTTTTCATTGCATTATTATTGATATTAAGAATTCCAATAATTTGGGGAACAATTTCTTATCTAGGTTAAATATCTTATTTATCTGTGTTCACAAAGTCTGTAAATATTTGAAAAATTAACCAATTCTCAGAAACTTGATTGTATTTGAACCTTAAATTTTCAACAGTATATATCAATCAGTACCATTTAAGAACTGATGACAATAAATTATGTTACTTTGTTAGTTCAATACTAGAATTTTGTTGAAGTTATGAGTTTTGAAGCAGTCATTTGTATATGCAATTGGAAACATAGAAAATATTAACAGGGGGATTCAATAAAGACTACACAATAATTTTTACCATGTGTGCTTCATGGTGTGTGCCCACATAGCTGTGAAAAGTTTTAGATTCAGTAAACGCCACATAGTGGCATGCACTCACATGCAAATTCAGAGACTTTCATTGCATGCAAATACAGCATAAGTAGCTGAATTTATGCTAATGAAGCAAACCAACATGGTGGAGCAATTCAACAACTTCTAAAGCAGCTGTGCATTCTCCATGTTCTTGTTGGCTATGTGTTACAAAACTTCCCAAATACAGTCATGGAAAGGAGTCTACATGGAAACAAGGCAAGCAAAAGCTCTTACATTTGCACAGAGCTGACCTCAACATGTAACACCACACATATTATTATCTAATTACACATTGTGGATGCTAGAAAATCATAGTAACAAATATAAAAATATATTTTTAAGTGCCGTGACATAAGTGCAGCTTCGCTCTCGCTCCCCCAAATGAACAATATACTTGTAAGTAATGCACACTACTAAAATGTTTAAATGTCATGAAACAGACTATTATTATGTATTGTAAGCATATGCATTATGTAGCTGATGGATTATGGTAACCATATAGGGACGTTCACTTCATGTAGGTGCTTCCACAGTGTTCATGTTAAATGCATGGCAACAGTGAATGTTAAATCGGGGAGGGCGACAGGTTATACTTGCAGATATGGCTGCGAAGGAAGAAAGTGCATGTAAACAGTACACAGTTCCCAAGTTCTGTGTCATCCTCATTATTTTTTTGTTAAAATGTGTCATCTCTTTCCAGTTTATTTGTCTTTTTTTTTACTTTGCCATTGTTTGCATGATACAGCACTTGGCAAAACCACGAGAAACAGAAGAATGAATGGTAGGTGTCTCTTTGTTGTTATGTAAGTATTCCTGTGACAGCACATGTATGTGTTAGGGTTGGAATATAGATAGTCCTGGGTTTGACTACAGGGTGTACAGCCTTTCCTTCACTTTTTATGGTACATGTTTGCGCGATATCATGAGAACAGAGAAAATATCAGTTTTGCCTATGTTGACCTTATCTACACGAAGGTGCACAGAGGTACGCAGAGGTAAGTGGAGATGCATATAGTGCACTAATGAGCAAGCACGATGTGTGTTTTACTAGATGCTAATTATAGCATAAGCAGGTGAACTGCATGCTAATCAACCAGTCCAACATCGTGGAGCTATTCAACAATGTATAAAGCATCCATATAGTCCCCATTCTTGTTTTTCCTCAATCCTTCAAAACTATTGGAGTAGAGACAAGGAAATTTTAACTGACACAGTGATAGGGGCTGCTGAAGCTATTCTACATCTATATGTGCAAGAGGCTAAGTCAATGCTGCTGGTGTTGCTGACAATAGGCCTAGGATAAGAAGGAGAATAGTGTTTGTCCCAAGGGTAACTTTTCAGGAGCTACATGAGCTGGAGATTGTAGAGCACTACAGGGTGGACAGGGATACATTACAAGAACTCTGTGAGCTCTGCCACCCACAACTTAAAGCCAGAGCCAGCTGAGGGGAACCCATCCCAGTGGAAACCAAGGTATGTGAAGCCCTTAGAATATTAGCTACTGGTACTTTTCAAAGTCCAACTGTGGACATGATGAGTGTGTCACAGACATTAGCATTCAGGATCCTCAACCAGTTTCTGGACACTATGCTCTTACATACCAGTGAGCACATACTTTTCCCTGTAGTTCTGAAGAGAGTGACAGCAACATGGAATTGTTTTACCATGTAACACACTACCCTGAAGTATTGGGTGCCATAGGTTGCACTCATGTACAGATTAAGGCACCCCTTGGTGAGCAGGGTAGAATTTACATTTACTGCAAGGGATACAACTCCATCAACTGCCACATTGTGTGTAATGCTCAGGGAATTATCTTGAATGTGTGTGCTGACAACCCTGGCAGTTATCTTGACTCCTGTATCTAGCACACATCACAGCCGCACCAGATGTGTGCTTGGAAGAACATCTAACAGGCCATTTACTGGGGGATGCTTGCTATGCCCTGAAAGCATGGCTGATGACACCCATCAGAAGTGCACACACCCAAGGAAGAATGCCATAATGAGACACATGCTCAACCTAGAAATAACACAGAGCATATGTTTGGGCTTCTGAAGTAATTGTTCTGGTGCCTAGATATAGCTGGTGGAGCCCTGCAGTATAATCCATGTGCATGTACACACGTATTCATAGTATGTACTATGTTCCACAATCTGATTGTGTGGAAACAATTGCAGCAGGATCAGCAAGGGGAAGGGACACACATCCACCGACCAACTCCTAGCTCACCACAGCCACAGTCAAAGGGCGACTCAGAGGAGGAACCCCAAGCTGCTCTCCCTGTAGGCAGATGTAGACATGTTCAGTATGCCCTTGCATTGGCTAAAAGACAAAGCATAGCACATTCACTGACCACCTAGGGACCTAATACCTTTCTCCTACTCACAAACATACTGTATAGTAAAATTGATGCCAGGCAACTCACACAACCTTTACCTCACCATGTATTGGCTGTGTACTGTTTGCATCAGTAGATTCAGCCCTGAACTAAATGTGTGTCAACTGCTGCAGTTTGAAGGTAAGTCCTGAACCTAGAGTGCATTCTGTAATAATATTATGGTATATCCTTGTATTTTCTAACTTGGTATAGTAAGCAAGTAAATAGTGGTGGATTTGTACAGAAAGCACCTTAACATGTGACACCAGACACTTATTTTACTTATATCTGTCCATTAGTAATTAGTAGGCCTCAGGCATGAAGGATTCACACACACATACCTCTGAAGAATACTGATGTTCCCTGCATGCCCTCAGTTTAGCACCATACCTTTGTACTTATTAAAGACAGAAGTTAGAAAGTGATGATACACATTGCAATTTCAGACTTCAGACTTGTTTATGTCATAACAGTGACTGAGTTTTGACCTACCAACTACCTCTAATATTACTTCATCCCACCCAAAACAATCCCTCCCCTACCAGAAACTAACTTTCTCTCTAATATCTATTGTACTATACTCTCTAATCTAAAATATACTATTACCTTATCCATGCATAATATTTTCTTAACCTACTAATGGCTAGTAGCTATATATTTTGAAATGTTAAACCTACAATTGAGTTTATAACAAAAATATTCACTTTATGTAAATGTTGAAATTTCTGTACTGAACTATGTCTTTCATTTTTGTAACATTGTGACAAGCCAATTGCAAATATCATGGAGCTTATCTGTAAATGTTTAATTAGCTGTATGAACTATGTCCTTTTATAACATGAAATGTAACTTCCAATTATTGTGGAGCTTTTCTCCCCGGGTCTCCACTGAAAATGGGCTCTTCTTGGCCCAGTGGGCATCCCCGGTCATCAAATTTAAATAAATAAAAAAATAAATAAAATACCCCAAAAAAGGAGTGTACCCTTGTTCCTGATATAACAGTAACTAAGCTCTGCTATCCCCAAAAGGACAGTATATGCATGTTTGTGCCATCCAACCTGGACTTCATTTGTTGGCAACTGCATATCATATTATTCCCAGTTAATATCTTCTCACATGTTAAGGTCAGTGATATGGAGTGGCTAGTGTTAGATAACTGATGAATGATCAAGAAACACAGAAAGGTAACACAGAGCTGTATATTTGTAAGTATAATCATGACATGTTTTGAGATCACTAACTGCTCTATGTTCACATATAGTAAAGAGAATTAAATGTACAAATCACAGCTGATGGTTTGACAGCAATGTATATTCTGTTGCAGTTGGTTGTGTGAAGAATGTCTTCATTTCGTTGCTGCAAAGTTGTTTGAGTGGCAAAGATGATTAAGGCATCCACCCTGTTTTCTGAAGCTCTATTAGTATAAGGCTTCAAATCCTGACATATATAGATATTTGTGATGTGCACTAAACATTTTTACTGTACTTTTACAGATTTTGGGTATGTGTTCCTTAGTCTTAGTATCTTTTCCGCATTCTCTTCTTTTAATTTGACTTTTGCAGGATGCGTCATATCACAAAAAAACAGTTTGGATAAGTTTATCTTGTTTGCATGAAACATAACATTGCAGAAACAGGGAAAAACAGATTGCCTTGAAAGCAGACACCCAAAAAATAGAAAACAGGTACATTCAATTAATGCTCTTAGCCATCGTAAAAAGCTGGCCTGGAGTACAAATGGGACTGGTGTATAGTAGCAAAGATTAACAATGCATTTGTGCACTATTTCCCTATGCACAAACAGGCCATCTCACATGCATATACACTTTGTTAACTATTGCACAAATCCAAAGCTCCTTCCATCACGGAATTGCATATATGATATTTTATTATTGGCATTTATTGTCCATTTCCTTAGTATGACATAAAACTACATGTGGAAACATTGCAAACTAAGGGCACAATATAACTGTATGCCCTATATTTACAATACATCCATTTGGTTCACCCCACCCCACTACCCCAAACAAGCACTGCAACCATTACTTCTTCTACACATATATCAACCACAACACAAATATATATAATTTTGTGTGTTCATTCATCAAGGCCACTTGGCAGTGCTCATAGCCTTGCTCGGCAAAACTTACACAACCAGGTATGCTCAATAAGGGTACTTATGTTGTTTCACAACTAGGCTTCCAAACAGCCTAATGCTATTAGGCTACTAGCCTCAGATGACACTATGAAGCAATGTACCTATGCAGGCCTCCCAACCTCTTGTCTTCCACATGGCCATGGTTAATGTCATCTACTATAAATTCATCTGCAGTCCCATCAAAATCAGACTTGTGCTGCAGCATGTGTGATAAGTTCTGTGTTCTGTAGTTTGTGATCTTAGGGACTATGTTATATGTTCGAACGGTTAATTGTTCGAATGACTAATGATCGACCATTAGTGATATAACAATTAAATGTTCGAACATATAAAAAATTACTATTTACCAAAAAAAATAAATAAATGTAAAGGGTGTAAGCAGGGGGGGTATATTTAAGTAGCAGGGGTGTGGGGGGTGCATGGGGGCTTGCCCCCCTTTTTACACAGTTTAGTTTTTTTTTTTTTTTTGTTTAGTTTATTTTTTTTAATTTTTAAAAATATTCAAACATTTAAATGTTCGATCACTAAAGGTCGATCTTTAGTGATTCGAACATTTAAGCATTTGAATATTTAACATAGACCCTGCTCTTAGATAGGAAGGGGTTCTATTCTCACTACAGTCAACTGTGTGTGTGTGTGTGTGTGTGTCTACACAGAAGAGCACAGTTGTATAGTCCATAGTTTCTTCACCAATAGCATGGCTTTTTGTTTTTTTGAGACTTGCACAAGTCTACACATCCATTTCATGCAGGCCTCCCAAACTCTTGTCTCCCACATTGCCTGCCAATGTCATTTACCATAAGTTCACCTGCAGTCCTATCAGAAAACAGGCTTGTGCTGAGGCACATGCATTAAGTACTGTATTCTGTAGACTGAGTACTTAGATAGATAGGGGTTATATTCTCAATCCAGTCAAATGGGGGAAGGGGTTGGTGTGTGAGTTGCTGCTGGACTTTACAGTGAGCCTTTTACAGCAGCCTGTCCTTAACAGACACTGATTAATGTATTACCTATAGCTCAACTATTTGCCACAAAAAGGAACTTATCACTGCTTTAAGCACATTAATTCTGGCAACTAGAGATTCATCTAAGTAGCAAGTGTATACAACAGCGGTTAAGTCTGCCATTTGCTAAATAGTCTCTAAAATACACCTCCTAATCAGCTGAGTCTGTAGCACCACCTGTTAATGTAGTGATGCATGTATTTTTTTGTTTAGGTGGTACTTGGTTTGAATCCAGGTGAATGTTAACAGTGTCAAATAACTGTATGTGTAAATCCAAATTCTTAAGGGTGATAATTGGTATGGAGTGTCTAAAATATGGTTAGATGGTACTGGTTTCCAATCCAACTATATAATACTTAGAACTGGTTTTGCTGTAACCGCATTTTAGTGAGCTATTTGCACCATCATGCAATTCTGCTTTGAAGAAAAGAAATGGAAAAGATAGGAAAGTGGGGAAATGGGAAGCAAGCAAGGGGGAGAAGAAAGTGAAACCAAGGAAGAAATATGCAGGAAGGATGTAGGAAGGAACCATAGCTATCCATTTTTTCCAGAATAAAACATGAACATATAGGCAAAACATTTGCTGAATTTGGACTGTCACCTCTAGAGAGAGGGGAGACCACAACACAATCTCTTATACAGAGAATAAGAAAGCATTGTGTGTGTCATGAAGACACATGTGCAAAATAGGAAGCTATGTATGGGGTGATTTTTTTTTTTTTTTGGAGAGAGAAAGAGAGAGAGAGAGAAAGTTGGTAAAGGGCTGTAAGAATGTCTGCTTGAGGTAAGTTTTGAAGGACACATGAGGTGGGTGAACATCATGGATGGGGAGATGGTCGAAATTCTTGGTTCCATGCATGTCAAGGCAGTTGTCGTTGAGAATGTAGTCCTCATCCAGTGGACTGTCATCACTGACACCTCACTGTGCCATTGGCTGCAATACCCAATGTCTGCATGCCCTCCATGTGCTCTGTACGAGGATGGAGAGCAGGTGCTCCATCTGGTGTAGGTGTGTGTCAGCAGTGGAGCACAATCCTTCACACCATCCCTGGCAGTTTGTCACAGGTGATACACTCAACCCCTCTGCCACTGCTCCTGGAGGGAGCCACAGGCCTTTCCTCTGGGGCAGAAATGCCTGAGGGGCCAGGTAGTGCAGAGACGGCAGACAGGGTGCTACCAGGTTCTGCAACAGATGTGCTGGGCAGTAGTGCTGTAGACAGTGGAGTGGGGAAGGTAGATCCTGTGGGACTGGCCTAACCCTCTGTGCTGTGGGAAAAACTAAAATAAAAATATAAACAACAGCAACAAAAAAGAAACAAAAAAGGATGGGATGAGAGAATAAAAATGGAGAACATTAGTAACTTTAAATGTGACAAACAAGGCGTTGATACAATTATTTGACGCCATTCTGTTACCTTTACTTTTAACACTGCAACTCCTAACAAGTTTCTTCCTTACTTTTAAGACTACCGAATTAATAACAGAGGCACACTATAGTACAGATTGCAGCCACCAATCCTTGATGTATGCATATATTGCACATATGCATGTTCCAGTTATACTGATTACAGATGGGCATTTGTGCCACTGGCATAGAGGTATGAAGTTACATTCCAATAATTATGAAAACCTAACAGTATTGTATATTTGGGAAGTGTGGTTTTCAAAACCAAAACTTATCTATCCATCCATCCATAGTCAACCCCTTTTTCCCATTTTTGCTCATGGGGTCAGTGTGTCACTTCAACAGTGTCAGTCATCTCAAGCCAAGGTTTACACCACCGGGTAGCTAGCCCTGCCATGGTAGTTCATCTGTACCGCTGATTTGCACACACACTCACACGAACTATGTCCAATTTAGAGTGCCCAAGCCACCTACTGCATGTCTTTGGAGTGTGGGGGGAAAATGGAGCACCCAGAGGAAACCCACACAACTGTAGGGAGGGCATGCAGACTCCACACAGAAGGCACCCCAGCTGAGAATTGAACTGGAGAACCTCTTACTGTGAGGCAACAATGTTAACCATTGCACCAATGCAGCTACCTCTTTGAACACACAACTTATTACTACACTAGAATACTGTACTGTTCTTTTGTCCTACAGACTACTGCATGCATACTTTCCTTTTACAGTTTAGAGATGCATGCTCATTGTTATTTGAGAATATGGCATCATTGCTTTCTGCTACAGAGTAAGGCATGCATAGTTTCTTTTATAGTTGGGAGATGCATGCTCAATTTGATACAACTCTATTAAATACCAGCTCAGTGGTCCTTAACTTTTAATGCTGCAAAATGACTATACAAATTATTCTTATTATTAAAATACTATTTAGATAATACTGTTCTGATGCATACATACCATATGCTTCTTGCATCCTTACTAGATGCTCAGCATGGGACTGAACATTCAAGTCTTGCTCCTCAGCAGCTGTGGAAAAACAAAACAGAACAGAAAAGAACACTTTTGTGAATGCCAGTCTTGACTAATATTGAGATTTTTAATTCTTATAATTACTCATTGAAATTGATACGTGCAAATCTGTGGGGTGTCCCCTGCCTGAAATTCCCCGATCCAAAGATCAAGGATATCCCACTTCCTCCTCTGGAGATCATCAAGATGATGTCTGCATTGCTCAACTGTGTGGGGGATACCTGTTGCATTGGTTAAGGCCCTGGCAACACTATTCCAGACTTCAGATTTATATGAGTCTGAATAGTCCTGCTGCAGCAACCTGGGCCCATGCTTCTTAACTAGGAGTCCAACAAAAACCTTGGACTCCTGAACACCCCGATGTTGCACCTGAAAGAACACACTCTCAACAGGAACTCCAGACCTGCCCACCATAGTTCAAGGTCAGTGTATAATGACCATTTCCCACCAATTGCATTTTATATGCTGCTGTTTCCCACCTATTGCAGTCTCATGCTTACTGAGAGTGCACACATTTTAGTTTTGCAACATTTGAAAACATTCTTGCCATCACTCAAACATGGTAGGCAGGGGTGCACATTGGCAGACACCATGTTTGCGTGATAGTAAACGATGCACAGCAGTGGCAAGCAATGCAAGTTCTAGCTCATTAGGTATACAGGCACTTGAGTAAATGGGATAGTCAATTGTACCATCTATATGGTTCTCTTACACATACAGCTATTACAACAAGAAGGTTGAGAAAACATTTGTGTATGTTGCACTTAACTGGTTTAAGCTGCAATCTTACAAGAGCAAAACAAAATTTGTAAACCCTGTACTATAACCCAAACCATCTGCACTCCACACTTACACTTGACATCTGCTGTCATGAGATTAGTGAAATGCTGTCTCCTATCTTAATAGTTATTGTAAGGTTCTCATTGTTAATTGTAGACCAATGCTGCTTACCGTGTTTGTGCAATGCACAGTATTATTATTTGAATGCATCTAGTTCAAATGTCTTGCTGTATGGATCCTGTCTACAACCTGGGTAGTCCATTCATCCAGTTTGTGCTCTGCTACACTTTGCATAAGCCAGGTGAGCACAGCTAAACATGTTTAAGCCAAGCAGTACATCACTGCATCACACAAACACTGGCAAAAAAGGAAAAAAGAAAAAACAAAGAAAAAGAAATTAAAACACAAAAGCAGACTGTCCACAGTTTTGCAGATTTTCCAGCCATTTGCATCATGTTTTTCTCCTGTTACTTGTAAAATGTGTGGTTTATTTTGAAATCACTGAAGATTGACATCAATACATTTCTGTTTTGTACTTTATGTCCTTCAGAAAATGCATGGATGCGCTTTGTCCTCTCATTAGTTTAGTGTCTGACAACATTACTTGCACTAAAAGGTTGTGTGGAATGATCCACATTCAGTATGCAGGATTCATGGTCAGTAACACTGGGGCAAGCCATGAAACCTTGCTCATGCACACCGCACATCATTAATATTCATGCCTGCTTATCATGTGAAGATAAGCGGTATCAAGTACATGAATACAGTCCATATAGGCTGTGGGTAGAACCTACATGGAGTTTATTGAATCCCAAGGTAAGTCCTTAATACAATAGTTAAAATATGTGAACTTTTGGACAGAGGACATGATGTTATCAAAATCTTTTAATTTTGAGATAAAACTATTAGGGACTATTTGCTTAAGAATGCTTGTGATATAGTTATTATTTACTAATAATATTTCTTTATGTATTTGTATCCATTTTGAATCATAAGATAAATTTATCCACAACACTGTAACTTTTATAATTGTTGAAGTAACATACAATTGAATATGTAGAATCCTATTCCACCACTATCCCACTGTGACAATCAAATACAATTCTTGGTTTATTATGATGCCAAAAAATAAATAAATAAATAGAATAACATTTATCTTCTTCATCAATGTTTGTTTTGGTGGAGATAGTACTAAAGATTGTAAGACAAACAGTATTTTAGAGAGAGCTACCATCTTAATAAGAATTTATCGTTCTTCCATGGTAAAGAATAATTTCTTCCAATTTGTAACTAAACTTAAAATTTTATCAACAACTTGTTGAAAGTTTGTTTTTATCACTTGTTTGCTATTAGACATAATAGTTATACCAAGTTATTTCATTTGATTGCTATGTCAATTTGAAGTTAGAATATTCTCTGCATGAGTTTTTTTAATTTTCTTACTAATTAATAATGTACTTGTTCTATTATAATTAAATCTTAAGTTTGATATTTCTTCAGACTGATTCATAGAACTAATTGTGTGTTCTAATGTGTTTTTCTGTATTACCTATTGTTAGTAAAATATCATCAAAGAGCTGAATCTTTAGTTTGAAACCTTCTTTTATTTTGATACCATTAATGTTCTTATTGGATCTATTACTATCAGCAAAGGGTTCTATGGCTAATCCAAAAAGTGAAGGTGATAATAGACAGCCTTGCTTTGTGCCTTTTTCTAATTTAAAGGAATTAGAAAGAAAATAACCTATTTTAACATAAGCACAAGAGTTACTGTATAACTTAGATATTAATGTAATTAGCTCAGGTGAGAAATTATATACTTTAAGCATTTTAAATGGGTACAACCAATTAACTGAGTCAAAAGCCTTATCTAAATCAAGACTAATGAAAGAAAGTTCCTTTTTATTGTTATTTGCATATTCTATTAATGTATGTATGCGTATTATATTATCCCACACTTGTCTATTTAAAATAAACCCAGTTTGATCATTGTTAATTAGTTTAGGGATAAGTAGATTAATTATTTTAGTTAAAATGGACATGAACATCTTATAGTCCACATTTAAAAGTGAAATGGGTCTGTATGATGAATGCTTTCTAGAATCCTTATCTTGTTTTAAAATAGGTAATATAAGGGAATATTTCCATGATTAAGGGACTTCAGCAGTTATTTTTATTTCTCTATAGACCTTATCTAATACTTTAACTGCATCATCTGATAATATTTTATATAGTTATTGTACAAGACCATCTAAGCCTGGTGCCATATTATTTTTTTTTTACTTTTTTATTTGATCTTTTATTTCTGTTAAAAGGAAAGGTTTATCATTATGTTCACTTGTTATTTTATTTATTATATTTTTCCTTAGAAAAGTTTTGACTATATCATCATTATCAAGGTTATTTATATTATTATTTATATTTTCATAAAATATTTTAAAGCCCAAAAGAATACCTTTAATATCTGTTATTCTTTCTTTTTTATTATTTATATGCGTTACAATTTCTATGTTATGATTTAGTTTATTCATTTTCTTTGATCTTATGCAAGCTTAAAGAGTTTGCTGAATATGCCTGAAGTTTAAGTTTTTTCAGGTTTACTGAAACTTTATGGTTTAGAAATTCAACCTATTTTGTATTTAAGTTTTAAGTTCAGACTGACTGATAATTTAATTTGGTTTTAGATTTAACTTTAGTGTATCTATTTTTGCCTGTAGTATATTCAATTTTTTGTCCCATTCTCTTGTTTTATTGATATACCAGCTTGCAATTCTTCCAGTTAAGTAAGACTTTATTGAATCCCACACGATAATATCAGTTACTTCATATCCATGTTTATTTCTAGGAAATGTTTGATCTTTTTAACATACCAATCCTTGAATCCTTTTATTTTAATAATGCACACTGGTAATCTCATGTGATGTACTAGACTGTATGTTTTTAAAATAATATTGAACGTTATAGCATTATGGTCCAATAATGGGCATGAAACTATTGAAATATCTCTGATATGTGATAATAGATTGTTTGAGACAAAAATGTTATCAATATTTGTGTTCCTTATCTATATGCATAATGGGTAATTTTTTTAAGTTAGTTTGTTTTCCCTAGCTAATATATATCATTTAAATTCATTAGATTTGTAAGGTCTATCATCCATTCCTTTTCTCATTGTGCTAACACTAAGTTGGAGTAACTGTTAGTGCATGTGGTACCCATAGCAATGCCCCATTTTCTCCATAGACGAAGATATTATTCTCAAGCACTAGCTCTAATAGGCTACAGATAAGGGAGGTGTCAACATCATTTGCTAGGCCAAATTTTCTAATACATTCAATGCCAAAATCATTTGGTATTACAGTGAAGAGGCTACGGATGTCTATGGTCACAAGAAATAGGCCTTCATTGTTAGTTGTAGTGCCTATCTCCTCGTAAAGGTGGTTGAGAAACTGATGTGTATCACGTAATATTGTTCTAGCTTTAGGTAGCAGTCGCTTCAATTCATTCTCCACAAAGATAGAGAGTGGTTCAGTGATCCACCCTCTATCTGTGACTATGGAACACATAGAAGGATCTTGCTCATTCTTGTGCACCTTGGGTAGACCACTTATTGTTGGAATCGTTGGATTCATAACATCAGAAAGATTATACTGTTCCTGAGTGATACTTCAGTTTCAGTTTATCATATAGAATATCTTTCATTTCCTTTATGAGTCTCATCACAGCTTTGTTGCCTATTTTATTATAGGTGCTGCCATCATTCAACATGCACTCCATATTGCTAGTATAATGGTTGCTATTCATTACCACAATTTCTCCACCTTTATCCACAGGCCTTATGACTATGTCCCTTCTTTTCATTAAATTAGTCAATGCCTGGCATTCATCATTACTTAGATTACAAAAATGTTTGTGATGTCCACCTTGTCTCAGTTGGGTGACCTCATCCTCTCTCAAGTGAACAGAGGTGTTAACCACTGGATGAAAGAGTGGTACAAAAGTACTAGGTTTTTTATATTGCCTCAGTATCTTTTCACTATGTTCATTGTCATTACCAAATATGTGCCTGAGTGTGACATTCCTTAACACTTTATGTCAGTGGTAAATTCATTTAGTGGCGAATGGAGAAAGGGTATAAAAGATAGCCCTTTCTCTAAAACAGCTCGTTCCATAGCAGCTAGCTCCATGCCTCTCAACCATACTGAATTACTCAGTTTGTACCAAGTTTTCGGGTCCAAATGAAGGGATGCCAAGATTCCCAAGTGGCACCCCTTCATTTCCTATTTATTTCTATTGGTTTCTGAAGTATTTCAAATATTGTGCTGTAGGAGCTAACATTCACATGCGAGATGACATCAGCTCCATCAGGGCTATCAGCCGGTCGGAATTGAGCTCACATCGTCATTTCCAGTTGCAAATG
The DNA here is from genome assembly GCF_019279795.1 of Protopterus annectens. Classification (NCBI taxonomy): domain Eukaryota; kingdom Metazoa; phylum Chordata; order Ceratodontiformes; family Protopteridae; genus Protopterus; species Protopterus annectens. The sequence goes on from NC_056729.1 coordinate 165,742,893, forward strand.
CGCTTGCACTCACATCGCCATTTATGGCTGCAAAATTTGGAGTTCTTATTATTATCAGCAGTATTTCTTAGCAGCATTTTTGGGCCGTTATTTTATTCGTGTTGGATTTATATATCAAGAGTGGGCCACTTGTAGTGAAGTAGATTATCGTTGGGGGAACTGTTTGGACTCAAGTAATGTGTGTGTGTGTGTGTGTGTGAAAATGCCCCCATGTAATACACTTGGTGGCTAGAAGTATTCAGGCTCAAACCCTGTACCTTTTGTACAGGGTAAAAAGAGCCTAAAGACCCTAACCACCACCATTTCTGAGCTTTGTCTAGATTTTTTTGTGCTAAGAGTTGAGAGCTAAGCCTATGGTGACAAGTGAACAGAATTTGTATTCCCCTATTATTCACTTTGTTGTTAAGTGAGAACTGAATTTGTATTCCCCCATTATTGGCTTTGTCCAGGTTTTTTGTGCTAAGAGGCTAAGAGCTATAATGCGACGTCAGAACTGAATTCACTACATAACAGCCATTAAGTGTCAGTCTTCCTTATTTTTTAGGGGACTGCTGATTTGGTATAGTGGTATGTTGCTCTGAGTGTAGTGCATAGGGTCCTGGGTTCAAGACTTGCCAGTGAAATGCATGGTGGTAACACAATGTTTTATTCTAGCAACTTTATAAAATTATACAAGCAATGTTTAAAATGTGTCCCTGGTAAGTCCTTAGCCACCGGCACTTGTGAGCTTTGTCCAGGTTTTTTGTTCTAAGAGTTAAGAGCTATGGTGAGAAGTGAGAACTGAATTTGTATTCCCCCATTATTGGCATTGTTTGTCCAGGTTTTTTGTGCTAAGAGGTTGAGAGCTATGGTGAGAAGTGATAACTGAATTCACTAAATGATATCCATTAAGTTTAAGTCTTCCTTTTTTTTCAGGAAACTGCTGATTTGGCATTTTTGTATGTTGCTGTGACTGTAATGCATTGGGTCTTGGGTTCAAGACTTGCCAGTGACATGCATGGTGGTAACACATTTTATTCTAGCAACTTTCCAAAATTATACAAACGATGTTTAAAATGTGTCCATGGCTTTTTGGCCTTTTGCCTCCACAAAAAAAAAAACAGAAAAAAATTGATGTTGAAAATAAGTGCGAGAAGCTGTGCAAGATGCCTATGGCTTACACTACTGTCATTCTATTTATAGTGTGGGTATGGAAGTAGACTTTTATGATGGAAATGTTCTGAATTGGGTAGTTTTGTCATTATTTGTTCATGCATTTTGTTTCATTGCCTATAGTACAGCCTATTGGAAAAATGTTCACACAATAAATTTAAAATGTGCTCTGTCTAGCAAGTGTGCTGTATTATACAAGGAATATAACTTATTAAAGTCAGGAAGGTGTATCAAAGAAAAGAACACATGTATGTTTCTTGTTTTGTGTGCAAGGGGCCAATGATTTGCAAACAACCCAAAGGTAATCTTTATCCCTCACTGGCCAGATGCATTTTCTTTGGATGTGGTGTGTGGGTTTCAATGCTATTTCAATGAATGTGAATTTCAAGGGCAGAGAAGTTTTAATGCTAAGTCTATTTTCATTGTGAGACAGTATTGCTTTGTTTAGCAGATGTCTGTTAGTGTTTTGTGCATTGTTGTGCTGCAAAACATAAGAATAAAATCCAAATAATCATTGCAGAAGTAAAGCAGTATGCACACATTAGTGTTTATGGTAAATGGGGAGAAATTGCCAGGTAATGGGACATTGGAATGACTGCAGGGGACTCTGATGTAGTGCCATATTTTGGTTGTCTGTTCTTCAGTTTGCATTTGAAAGTTGCTATCCCACAATTCCATTGGAGTGGGTGGGGTTATGTAATTATGTATGCAAATTAGATGTTAATCAGCATACAGATTTGTAACTATTTTTCATGGGCCTTATCCAGATTTTTGATGTTTCCAGGTTGAGAGGTATGGTTAGCTCTTTGTCCAAGATGTTAAAAACAATGAGTCTGTCTCAGACTCATCAATTAAGTAACTTTCCTTTTTTTTCTCTCCCTGCTCATAGATCTTGGAGAATGTGACCCTTTGTTTTGGATTAAAAAATGAAGATTCTGATAGATGGGTAAATGAAAAGTACCTTCTTTTGGTCTTGTAGCTGATGTTGAGTTTGATTCCTCTATTACATCCTCTGTACATATGGAATGTGATGAAGCAATGGAAATAAGGGAGAGTAGAGGTTGTCCCTGCTACTCACAAAATTGTAATAGCTCACTAACTGTGCCTAGATAACAAACTAATCGACTGAGGTTTACTCTAACCTATAGCTCTGATGATGCCTGTGCAAGTGGAATAATCAAGAAGTATTGGCCGATTCTGACTTCTGAACCAAAAATCAGGAATATAGTGGGTGATTCTCCCAGTTTATCTTATAAGAACAGAAAAAAATTAAAAAGGCTGCTATGTCAAAATGATGGCTTGGTAGTGGACAAAATCCAGGTGATTCATCTGATGCATGTAAAGGGACATGGAGATGTGGTTTTTGTAAGGCTTTTCCATATATTTGCAACAAAAATGTTTTTGTACATCCAGTCACAGGACTCAAATACTTTTTTCATGAAAGAGCTACTTGTAGGAATGCCAATATTATTTATATAGCCACTTGCATGTCCTGTCCAGCCTACTATGTAGGTAAAACCAATAGACCTTTTAAAGAACGGATTCTATGCCATCTGTCTGATATTTGCAATAGCATTAAGATTAATACTTTATATGAGCATAATAAAAACAACAAAACACATTGATTTAATGTTTGGCCATAAGCATGTACAGAGAGAATGTGAGAATGGGTAATATATGCAATAACACTGAACTACAAGAAACTATATGGATTATGGAACTCAGAGCTGATCGTCCACCTGGTCTTAATGGTGTTATCCCTCTCAAGCCCATTTTAAAAGGAAGAGGCTTTGCCAAGAAATTCCATTGATCTGATGGAACATGCTAACTGCTTTTTGGACTTCCATAAATACGAGCCTTGTACACTGTTGTTTTGCTTTCCCTTAGAGTCATGCTATCACTTAGAAGTGCTTGTATTTGGCCTCCCTTTGCTTCCATTGGGTGTTTGACTTCCAACTTGTGCTTGTATTTGTCTGCTTTCCTCTTATGACTATACAGAGTCATGGTTTATTTTCCATTGGCAGACTAGCTTTTTGATGAGAATTCATTGGTTCTTTCTCTTTTATGATCATGAATAGTTATGACTTGACCCCTATTGGTGAATAAGCTTCCTGATACAAGATGAATTTGTTTTTCATTCTGTGTTCTGAAAATGCTACTATGAAGCGTTTTGAGACTGTCACATTTCTGATTGGAAGAAATAGTTTCTGACAGTCTCCTATTGTTTTTTTATATGCTAAATAGTTGATTCAGTATGATTAGCTCATTGGTCTAGCCTGTTTCTGGATTTCTGCCGATTGATCCTTCTTTTTCTGTAACTAGAAACTGCTACTATGAATGGCTTTGAGACTAGCATGCCTCTAAATGGAAGAAATAGCTTCTGATAGCCCCTTATTTGCCATTCTGTTATGCTAAATGGTTGTTTTATATGATAAGCTCATTGGTCTAGCTTGTTCCTGGAGTTTTGTTGAGTGGTCCTTCTTTTACTGTAACTAGAAACTGCTATTATGAATGACTTTGAGATTGTCATGCCTCTGATTGGAAGAAATTGTTCATGATAGCCCCCTATTGGTTATTTTGATATGCTAAATGGCTGGTTTATATGATAATCCCATTGGTTCAGCTTGTTCCTGGTTTTTGCTGATTGGCTATCTGTTTCTTTTTAAGTAAAGCACTGGTTAATGGGTGAGGATCTGAAGAAGGTTTTTTTACTGAAAGAGCTTATCCACCCTGAACCTTGTTTTATACTACTTAGATTTTTATCTGTTTGTATCAAAGAATTTGGCTTTTAACATGACGTGTTTGTCTCACAACAGCCTTAATGGTACATCTCATCTTTCTTCCTGCATTTCTCTACTTGTTGAGATCACATTTGGTAATGAAGTGTTTTTGTTTTTATATACAGAGTATAAGGAACTTCACTTGCAATTACAATTTTACATGTCATCACTTACCAATTCAAGTAAACATCATACATATCAACAAGCATTTACAGAAATTTAAGGTATTTACAGTATGGAAATGATAAGCTGTTTTGTACAGGTGTGTATAAACAACACTCACATCTTTCTCTCTCTCTTTCTCTTTTTTTTTTGATACTTAAAGCTGCTGCAAGAACAGAGGAAAGTACCATGTAGAATAATAGGCTCTGGAGGTACAGTATAGTAAAAAATAAAAATGCAGGGACCAAAAACAAAGGAGTATGAGTTAAAGGACATTATTTAATGGAGACTAGTGACACAGACATGACATATTTAGGGAGATTTAGCTGAGTTGTTACAGGAACATGTTGGATTATTGAGGTAATGGGATTTTTAGTGCAGTTTTGAATGCTTTTAAGGAGTCTATATGAGAAATGAAAGAGGGTAGTAAATTCCAAGCTTTGGTGGTGATGAAGGAATATAGGCTTTGTCTATTGCATTTGCTGGGCTTGGATATGCCATTAGGAGCTGTTTGCTTGAGGACCTAGGATTATGAGCAGGAGTGTATGTATGCAGTATGGTCTGAAGAGATGGGCAAAAGCTGCGGTTAGATAGCAGTTTGTGGGTAAGTGTTAGTTGGGTGTATTGTAGATAGTAAGAGAGTTGAGCCAGTTTGTACTTTTTAAGGCAACACAATGATGGGTTCGAGTTGGCATGTTGCAGGCAAATTTTGTTATTTTATAGTAGAAGGACTGTAATTTATTTTTAAGAGTTGTATGTATGTTGGTAAAAATTGAGCTATCATAAAGAAGGCTGGGGAGGAGAAGAGAGTTGACCAATTTTAACTTGGTGGGTGTGTTCGTAAAATATTTATGCCTGTATAGTTTACCAGGTTTGAAATGGGTTTTCTTGATTACATTATGAATGTGATTATCGAAGGAGAGTTTGTCATCAATTGAGATGCCCAGAAGTTTTGATGATTTTACTTGTTCTATTTCAGTATTATTTTGTGAGATGATTTTGATGTCTTGATTTAAAGGTTTGGATGAAAAATATTAGGAGTTTAGATTTTCTGGGGTTGAGTCGAAGATGGCCATTATTTAGCCAGGATTCAATGGAAGTGAAGGCTTTTTGTGTTAGATATTGAAGGTCTATCAGGTTGTTGGCAGAGGAGATTATCATAGAATTGTCTGCATACTGGATTAGAGTACTAAGATAAGAACTTTTGTGGAGGTTATTGATGAAAATGTTAAATAATAGTAGCCCAAGAATGGACCCCTGGGGAACTCCTGTTTTGTTAAATATCCAGATATCTTGTTCTGCTATTTGACAGATGTTTTCCTGTCAGGAAGATAGTTGGGGAACCAAGCCAGAAAATGTGGGGAGCAATCTAAGGATTGTAGTTGTAGCAGTAGTAGTTTAGGGTGTGAAACTGTATCAAAAGGCTTGGATAGATCCAATAATATAACAGAGGTTATTAGACCAGCATCCAAGACTTTGTTAACAATGTTGGTAAATGAAAGCAAGGCAGTGGTAGTGCTGTGTACAGGGCGGAAGCCATGTTGAGTGGGGGCAAGTAAGTTATTGTTGATGAGATATTTTAACAGTTAAGTGTGTATGCACTTTTCTAAGATTTTATATAGAGGACAGAGTATAGAGATGGGCCGATAATTAGATAGATCACTAGCATTACCACCTTTATATAGCAGAGTTATAATGGATTTTTTCCAAAGTTGTGGAATGTATTATTCAGAGATGGATCAATTGATGAGAATGCTAACAGGGTATGCTATAGCATCTGAAGCAATTTTTAAGTATTCTGCTGGAAGTCTGCCGGCAGAGAGGGAGCATGGCTTTAGTTTAGTTAACAGTTTCTGCACTAGAGAGGTGGGTACAGGTTGTGTAGTTAAAGTAAAAGTGAGTGAGCTGCTGAGGTGTCATTTAAAGGGGGAAGCTTGTGTTTGACTTAGGAGATGGAGGATTTGACTTGCTATCTGATTTATTTGAGGTAGAGCTTGTTTGAGTAGAGAAGTCATTGACAAGTTTTTGAATGGTTTCAATGAAGTGGGTGTTAAAGGCCTTGACTATTTCTAGTGGGTCTTTATTGGGGGATGGTGTAGAATTTGCTGGTTTCCAGGGTTAAGGAATGAGGTAATAGATTTCCAGAACTATTGTGGATTGTTGTTTAGGGAGTGTAGTTGAGTGGATAAGTAGTTTCTTTTGTCAGTAATGACCAGCTTTTTAGCAGTGTTACGAAGTTGTTTGCATTTTATTTCACTTTGTGGGGTTCAATTGTTAGGCTATTCATTCCATGCTCTGCCCTTAGCAATGAGAGTTTGTTTAGTATTTTTTGTAAGCCAAGGGGCATGGATATTCTTAATTCATTTTGTTCGCATAGGGTTGAGACTGTTGAGAGTATTAAGAAAGACGTTATTGAAGTACTGCACTGTTTCATCTAGCGGAAGTATTTTAGTTGGGCACCAGTTCTAGGCCTTTAAAATGTCTATAAATACCTTTTGACTAAAATGGGTAAGATTTCTACAGGTTTTGTACAGATGAGCATTTGCTGTTTGTGTTTGGGTTCTGTGAGTGAAGGCAGGTACATGGTCACTAGAGATGTTTGGGAGGGTTCTTGTGAATGTATTTATGGGGGTGTGAGATGAGAATCCAATCAAAGGTGGATTAATTTTGTTTATTTACTATATGTATGGGATCTGTGATGAGATGGGTAAACCTATGCAGGTTTATAATATTAGAGAGGTAGTCACAGATGAATGTTTGCCAGTTTATGTTAGTATCACCCAAAATAATGGTTTTGTTTGAGATATTTTAGGTTGCCCAGGAGAGAAAATCTTCTAAAATGGGTATATTTTGACCTGGGGGAATGTATAGTACTACAATACAAATTTGTTTTCTTTTGTTGATATGGAGTGTTGCTGGTAATAGTTCTACATTACCGAAGGTTGGAACAGGTTTGGAAAATTGTGTAATAGTTAAGGCATCATGGTAGATTAGTGCAATGCCACCACCTTTTTTGTGCAAACAGTCATTTCTAAGTATGTTGTACCATGGGTGGTTATTACAGTATATGATATATGTGGTTTCAACCATGTTTCAATAAGTGCAACAATATTTGAGGTGTATAGAGAATGCCAGGCTTGGAATTCAATGATTTTATTATAAATACTAAGAACGTTAGCTGTTGTTATAAATAGGCTTTGGGACTAGGAGCTTTGAATGTGGGTTGGAAAGTTGGTTGGACCAGGGTTAGGATGAATGTCCCCACATAGGGTGAGGACCTGAGTATGTATTGTTTGTTTAGAGTAGTGAAAGGTTGGAACGTGGGGCTTTGTTATGCACAATATAAGCAAATCTTGGTTTGGTGTTAATGGTGGAGTACCTAGGTTTAGTTAGGTGATGGGTTTGTGAGTTAAATTGAGATGGTGAGATGTTGGAGAACCTTTTTTTATTAGTATGGGTTTTATGAGGATAAAGTGGCAGAAACAGGGCAGGAGGAGTTAAAGGAGGGGGGAGACGTGAAGTAGGCGAGTAAGTGAAAAATGACTGTGGAGGAGAATAAGAGGATGCTGAGGTTTATATTGCATGGCATAATGTCTAATTTGGTGTTGAGAAAAACAAAGTGGGATGTAGGTGATAACTTAGGATGGAGAAGATATTGGACTCTGAGGTAATTGTAGGCATTGTATGTTACCTTTGTGGGTGGATTTATGTACAGGTGTAGGTGGTACTGGCAGCTGGTCTCTAATTGGTTGGAGGGGAAGAATGGTGTGATATCCAGTTATACAAATGTAATTGATTTTGGGGTGGGTGGGAATAGGGGTATGGCAGGGGAGCAAAGTGGAGCCCATGCAGAGCGAGGGTGGAAAGGAGCAGGCTGAACCCTGGATGCTAAGCTGAAGCAGCAGAAAACAATCAGTATTTATGAGCACTGGATTCTGAGTCCTGTAAAGTAAGTAGCTAACTAGTGCTGCCAAAGTAGAGAAGGCTACAGAAGAAAATGTTTGTTACAAGGTACTGTTCAGGTGCTAGCTATTTAGATATTGCATCGTAGTCGAGCCCTTTACAATTATATATCACACAGAAGAAAAAAGATACTGGAAGGGCTAGAATTACAGTTTAGTGTGGAGTGTTTTGCAGACTTTAAGGGTAGAAACCAGAATGTTTCTGTCTGGGGGGGACTGACATGTCTCAGGTCTCTAAGTGATTGAGTCAGCTAATATTGACTCAGAGACTGACTGGGAGAGTAGGGAGGATACAACAAATGATGGATAAGTGTTTCTTTAGAGACTGGAAGGGTTAGAATTACAGTTTATTGTGGAGTGTTTTTACAGACTTGAAGGTAGAAATCAGAATGTTTCTGCATGGAAGGACTGAAATCTCTGCTGCTGGCTCATGCATTTATGCCCAGAACATAGTCCCGCGGTGGTGGTGCTGTGGTAGCGTTGTTGCCTCACAGTAAGACGCTGTCCAGTTCGATTCTCAGCTAGAACGTCTTCTGCATGGAGACATGTGTGAATGGGTGTACCTTCCTTGAAGGTTGTGCATCAGGCCTGGCAATCCGGTACGTAAAAATCAACTGCCAATCATTAGCAGACTGGAGTTCCGCTGTGGCGACCCCTAACCGGGAAAAGCCGAAAGACACAAACAAACATTAAGGATTACAGCAAAAAACATAACCTACTAATAATACCTTTTGTATTATAATGAGACATAGATTTAAGTTCTACAAGAAAATAATGACAGTTATGTGTGATCCAGGTTTAACTTGTAAATGTGTGAAAGTTACTCTAATTATTTGATAGCATTCCAATAATAGTGTCTGTATATGTAAGAAACTATATTTTATATTTTGTTTATAACATAGCATAACTCTCCTTGGTGCTATTGCATGTCAAGTATACTAGCAGTAGCAAGCATTCAGAACTATGTAATAACTGACATTGAATTAGAATGCAATTCACTGTCTTTTGCTTATTATCTAACTTGTATCCTTTGACACCTTAACAAATACATATGATTATTTAGTAACACACTTCGAAGATAGATCCAATTGAGCTAAATAAAGTATGGAACACCAATCTTAGTGCTTTCATTCACTTTATTTGACGTGAACTTCATCAGAAACAACTCACCCAGACACTGAAGCACTTTATATAGTAAAATAATGATCACATGTTCTATGATGTAGATAATTAGTTCCATTAATATATTATATACCCTTGTAAATTAATATTCTCCTTTAAATACATATTGTAAAAAATACAAAAAATGTATATACAATATATAATATATAAAAATAAAAAATATTAATAAAAATCACTTCATTTGCAAAAAACATTTTATGTTAACTAGTTCATTAAGTCCTGGAGCTTGATCTGCTCCTAGATATACCTGCCAAATAGATTCTCTGCATTCTAACTCAAGTTTATTGTCTCCACTAAATATACTGTTCTTAACACTGTCCAAAACAGAAAAAATAAACTTTTTAAAATGATTACACTTGATAGAATGCTTGCCCAGTGCATTCATCATGTCCTTTTTCTTAATGGCTAAAATATGTTCACTTATTCTTTTTTTAAGGCATCTTGTAGTCATCCCTACGTAATAGCTTGGACATGACTGGCACTGGACAACATATATTACCATATCACTATGACAAGTGTAATACTTTTTAGACCAATATGATTATTTACTTTTAGACTGGAAGAAGTAACCTGGACAGCTCTTAGAAGTTTTAGAACTCCCGCATCATCACAAAAGTGCTCATGACTCTAAGTTACTTCAACCTGCTTTTTATGATAAGTGCTTGAAAATGAACAGTCCATCAGTTACAATTCACACAAACATGCTTGCAAGTGAATCCAAGTCACTTCCACATTACACATCAATCCCCTCAAACCCTCCAAACCAACAAAAAAACAACAAAAAATATCTCTAAGTATCCCAACCACTAAGCCAGCAAGCACTATTTGTATGAGATGTTTAATATAAAGCAGACTGTCCATTTTTAAAGGAAGCATAGGATCTTGCACAGTATTTTCTGGTGTGACAACAGATCAAGCAATATGAAAAATTCAAGGTTATTGTTTTTTTCTGCTTGGATTTACTGTTGAAACTAAACATAGTAGTGCAGTGGTGGTGCTGTGATATTGATGGAAAACAGGCTGCTTAGAAGAAAGTAGTAAGTTTTAATAATCTAGGTAATATCATGGGACTGTATACACTTCTCAAGTATTTTAGACAAATTACATAGGAAAGCTATGGGCCTGTAATTGGGCAGGTCAGTTGGGATTCTACCCTTATGTAGGAGATGTCTGTAGGCTTTCCTTGATAGACTGGTTTATTAAGATGGACACATGGTATGCCAGCACATCTGCAGCTATTTTGATGCATTTATCTGGGAAGTTGTCTTGGGCAAGGGTGATGGGTTTCAAAGTTTTAAGTGGTTCTCTGATAGTTGAGGTTGGGATGGGATGAAGTTTGACAGCTTGCAAATGAGTTTGGGTCTGGATGTGTTATATTAGTTGCAGAAGATTGTGGATTTAAGAGAAAATCAACACAATTCGCAACATGTGAGTTAAATTGGTTAGCAGTAGAATTTCTTGGTGCATTTGATTTGGGGCTAGGCTGGGTCATGTGGGCTAGATGCAGGATTTTGTTGCTGGTGGACCAGAATATCTTAGGGCTGTTCTGACTTGCTGTTTCTAATTTTATATAGCAGTATTTTCTCATACTAGATTTTGGTTTTAGTAGCAATTCTAAGTTGATTGCAGTTCTGTTTATTGGCATCAGTATTTGACTTTTTCCAGGTTTCACATGCTTTATCTATGTTTTTCATGAGCTGTTTAATTTACTTTGTTAGCCAGGGAGACAGTTTTGATTTAATTATTTTGGTCCTTATGGATACGGCCTCATTTAGACATCAGCTTTTAGACATACATAACTGTTTTCTGGTATTTTTATAGTTAGAAATACACTGTGAGCCTGCTCATGATGGGTACCTGTCGGAATGCACGTGTATAACACATTGCTTTTAAAATCCACTAGGAACGCTTAAAACATTTTTCCATTTTAGGGGTTTGAGATCAACACATTCTTGTGCAGCTGATATTACCTCCTTTATCCTTTAAATTAAGTTGTCACCTCACAGTAAGACGCTGTCCGGTTCGATTCTCAGCTAGAGCGTCATCTGCGTGGAGACATGCGTGAATGGGCGTACCTTCGTTGAAGGTTGTGCATCAGGGCTGGTAACTCAGCACGTAAAAATCAACAACCAATCATTAGTGGACTAGAGTTCCGCTGTGACGACCCCTAACCGGGAAAAGCCGAAAGACACAAACAAAAATTCTTTAAATTAAAGTAAACCAAAGCTGTCAAAATTCAGAAAACGGGCTGCACCTTCTGGTTAAGTATTTTTTTACAAATATACAGTATTTTCGACAAAGGTTTGACATATTGATTCTAGATGAATGTGACTATAAAATGTAATTGTACTGCCATATAGAATGTATTGGTGTAATTGTATCTGCTTGCTGTGCACAGAAATACTTAGTGAGGTATGCAGAGTACCTACATTCAGAAATATTGCGTGACACTGACTTCATGGACATGTATGTATTCAGTATAGCTGACAGAGGACTTGCTTTTCTGAGACTGAAGATATGCATGCAGTCTGCAGACTGACATTAAATGACGTCCAAAAACTGTGATGTTTTGTCTCTTTTGTAACTACCCTTTTTATTCTAAGCTACACCATGGCAGATACAAAATCAATAATGCAAGGTTCAATGGAAATTAGGAGGAAATCACACACTCCTCGAGGTGATGTGATTTCCTTCTAAAACCCACTGTAGAGGGCATTATTGCATTTAGAAAATGGGATATCTATTAAAATGCTTTGTATTTCTTTTATTATTATTAGCATATACATATTTTTTTTACATTTTCCTCCACCTAATATTTCATAAGTGCTGTAGGCTACATAGTTGCTGTTGAAGGAAGAACTTTTTCATCAAAAATATTAGTTGGGCACGTACAGTATTTAATAATGTTCACACACACACATACAGACACACAACCTCCTCACACACATACATACGTGCATGCATTCCCACACTAACAATATACACACAAAGACAGATAAAGAGGAAAAAAAAGATGCTCTCATGCACAAGTATGAAGTCAAATAAGCAAGGGAAAAACTGTAGTCTCAAGTTAACACACCAAAGGTTTATTGTAACAATAAAGCTTGGGTGTGTTAACTTGGGTCTACACTTTTTCTCTTGCTTGTTTGATTTCATAGTTTTTGGGTTTGTCACATTTTTTTTCCTGATTTTGCTCATACATAAGTATACAGAAACTCAGATGCGCGCGCGCACACACAAACACACACACACACACACACACACACACACACACACACACACACACACACACACACACGCCCAGATGTGCCTAGCAATTACAACCACTTTCTTGACTGTGTATCTAGTTGTCAAATTTGTGATCAAATGAATGAATGAACAATAGTAACAGTAATTAGACACATACAGAGAAAACCATTAAACTCCCATCTCATACACACACACACATACACACACACACACACACACGCACACACACACACACACACACACACATGCACACACACACACACACACACACACACACACACACACACACACACACACACACACACACACACACCCGCCCAGATGTGCCTAGCAATTACAACCACTTTCATGACTGCGTATCTAGTTGACAAATTTGTGATCAAATGAATGAATGAACAATAGTAACAGTAATTAGACACATACAGAGAAAACCATTAAACTCCCATCTCATACACATACACACACACACACACGCACACACACACACACACACACACACACACACACACACACACACACACACACACACACACACACACACACACCCGCCCAGATGTGCCTAGCAATTACAACCACTTTCTTGACTGTGTATCTAGTTGTCAAATTTGTGATCAAATGAATGAATGAACAATAGTAACAGTAATTAGACACATACAGAGAAAACCATTAAACTCCCATCTCATACACACACACACACACGCACACACACACACACACACACACACACACACACACACACACACACACACACACGCCCAGATGTGCCTAGCAATTACAACCACTTTCTTGACTGTCTATCTCAGTTGTCAAATTTGTGATCAAATGAATGAATGAACAATAGTAACAGTAATTAGACACATACAGAGAAAACCATTAAACTCCCATCTCATACACACACACACACATACACACACACACACACACGCACACACACACACACACACACACACACACACACACACACACACACACACACACACACACACACACACACACACACACACACACACACACACACACACACACACACACACACACACACACACACATTTTTTTTTAAATTTCTGGTGCTAGATTTGCTTACATTAGTTTTGCTGCACTTATTTATTCCACACTCACTCCCATCTCATACACACACACACACACACACACACACACACGCATGCGCACACTCGGACACGCACACACACACACACACACACACACACACACACACACACGCATCGACACACACACACACACACACACACACACACACACACACACACACACACACACACACACATTTTTTTTTAATTTCTGGTGCTAGATTTGCTTACATTAGTTTTGCTGCACTTATTTATTCCACACTCACTAAATGTTGTTAGTAAGGGAAGGAAAAATAGCAGTGTTATTATAACTGCTGTTGGTACTGTTGTTGCTTTCATTAATTCATCTTTTTGTCATGCTTGCTAACAGTGTTTTGCAAGGGGAAGGGACTGGCAGGCAAGTTCTTATTACTGCAGCTGCAGTTACTTCTAATATATATGTATATATACACTGGATATAAAAAGTTTACACACTCCTGTTAAAATGCCAGGTTTTTGTGATATAAAAAAAATGAGACAACAATAAATCATTTCAAATCTTTTCCCACCTTTAATGTGGCCTATAACCTGTACAATTCAATTGAAAAACAAAGGTACCTGTTAGGGAAAAAAATATAAAAAATAAAGAACTAGAAATAAGCTGGTTGCATGAGTGAGCACTCCCTTAAACTAATACTTTGTTGTGAAGCACCTTTTGATTTAATTACAGCATTCAGTCTTCTTGGGTACACACCTACCATCAATTAAATAGACTCTGATTAACCCCAAACAAAGATCAGCTGTCCTAGTAGGATTTCCATGACATTTACTCAGTTGCCTGCTACAGCAAAAAACATGGTTTGCAGAGAGCTTACAAAGCATCAAAGAGATCTCATTGTTGAAAGGTGTCAGTCAGGAGAAGGGTACAAAAACATTTCCACAGCTTTGGATATACCATGGAACACAATGAAGATAGTCATCAAAAAGTGGGGAAAATATGGTACAACAGTGATGTTGCAAAGAACTGGATGTCCCTCCAAAATTGATGAAAAGGCAAGACAAAAACTTGTCAGGGAGTTTGCCAAGAGACCTACAGCAACACTGAAGGAGCTGTAAGAATTTCTGACAAGTCCTGGTTGTGTACTACATGTGACAACAATCTCCCATTTTCTCCATATGTCTGGGCTATGGGATAGGGTTGCAAGACACAAGCCTTTTATTACACAGAAAAACATCCAAGCCCAGCTAAAATTTGAAAACTATACATCTAGTCTGCCAAAAGCATGTGGGAAAAATGTGTTATGGTCTGAGACCAAGGTTGAACCTTTTGGCCAGAATTTCAAAAGGTACATTTGGCGCAAAAACAGCACTTTGCATCACCAAAAGAATACCATGCCCACGGTGAAGCATGGTGGTGGCAGTATCATGCTTTGGGGTTGCTTTTCTTTAGCTGGAACTGGGGCTTTAGTGAAGGTGGAGGGAATTATGAACAGTTTCAAATACCAGTCACTTTTGGCCCAAAACCTTCAGGCATCTGCTAGAAAGCTGAAGATTAAGAGGAATTTCACCTTTCAACATAACAATGATCCCAAGCATACATCCAAATAAACAAAAGAATGGCTTCACCAGAAGAAAATTAAAGTTTTGGAATGGCCCAGCCAGAGCCCAGACCTAAATCAAATAGAAAGTCTGTGGGGTGACCTGACGAGGCTGTGCACAAGAGATGCCCTCGATCTGACAGACTTGGGGTACTTTTGCAAGGAAGCGTGGGCAAATATTGTTAAGTCAAGATGTGCCATGCTGATAGACTCCTACCCAAGAAGACTAAATGTTGTAATTAAATCAAAAGATGCTTCAACAAAGTATTAGTTTCAGAGTATGCACACTTATGCAACCAGTTTTTCGTACATTTTTTTATTTTTTTATATTTTTTCCCCTAATAGATTTGTTTTTCAATTAAATTACACAGGTTATAGGTCACAATAAAGGTGGAAAAAGTTTTGAAATTATTTATTTTGGTCTCATTTTTTTATATCACAAAAACCTGGCATTTTAACAGTGGTGCTTACACTTTTTATATCCTCTGAATATATATATATATATATATATATATATATATATATATATATATATATATATATATATATATATATATATATGTTCACAATGCATAGCCAAGCCATGCAAGTTTGTCTGTTTATGAACTTAGTTTTGCTTTTAACCACATTGGATGTCTGATCCATAAATGGACCATTTTTCAGAAACAACAGAACTGTGCAGCAAGAAATGAAGTTTGGAAAAAAAAACTAAATTGTCCTGCTTTAGGATAAAGGCAGGAGAGGGGGTGAAGAGATGAGAGGAATGAATAATTTATATGATTGCAGAAGGGATTATGGTTTGAGAGAGAGAATAAGGCAGGGATAGGTTAAGTTAATGAGAATGGAGTTAGGGAGGAAGTGAGGAAAGGGGTGGAGGGGTTAGTGAAGTTTTAGGCAAGAGCTGTAGGGTAGGAAGATCAGATTTAGGAGTGAACTTACTAACTGCCTCACCTTTATTTTGTGTCATTTGATAATTTTTTAGTTTTATACAGGAGTGGGTTATGGTTGACAGAGAAGAGGGTTTGTTATGCCCTTCTTCTGTTCCTCCTCTGCTGTTTTGTGTTGGATTATACAAGGTGTTAGATTGGGTATGGAAGTGAGCGACTGCATGTCACTTCTGGTAAAGTCAGAGTAAGCGAGTGGTTGGAGTAATGCTGCTTATTTTGTGATGGGACAGAGGTGAACAGGAGATGCTGCCACTGTTAAACTGTTATTTTGAAGTTATGTTCATAATAAGGTTAATAAATTTTATGGTTAATCAATTAACTTTATGATTAAAGTATGTTATTCAATAAAGATCATTAGCTGCCATGTTGGTGCATTGTGTTTTATTGTGGAAGGGGATTGTGACAAATATATATAATGATATAGAAATTTTGGACAAACATATTCTATATGAATGGAGAAGTAGCCGTATAATAATTTATGACACACCACTAAGTGCAAGATGACAAATGACAAATGCAGTGAGCAGTTGTTATACAAAAAGGGGCCATGTGCTGACCTAAACAAAAGTCCTTTGTGACCTTTCTTAAGCTTTTAGGAGAACTAAAGAGCATACATTTTATTTTCTTTGCATTAATAATAAACTGTGTTTTCATTAGCCACTCTCTTAGTCCAATCGATTATTACATGGTCATTTTTTTATCTCTGTATTATTTGCTGCAGTCCTTCAGACATTAAATTGCATGCATATAGCATGATATTTTGGTCTGATTTCTTTGTAAATAAGAAGTTTAAAAATGACAAACATGAGAAGCTGAATAAGCTAACTCAGAAATAGATTAGAATCTATGGAAACGAGAAGTCACAAGGCTAACATATTCTTAAATAATTGCACTGGACATTCAGCAAGACCTCCATACTTCATTACTGGCAGAGAACATTTCTTCTTAAAGCTTTATTTAGATTATTGACAAATACTCCCTCAGTGATAAGCTACATGTCCATATAAGAGTAGATGGCATCAGTCAGAAGCCAAAAGACATTAGCAGGTTCTCTGCCAAATACAAAACCGTGTGCTAAATCTGATAAAAATGCTGTACTTGTCTTTCCGTTTTTCCAGCTCTCAAGCAAAAGGTTTTTCAGAAAGGCTTCCAAAGCAAGATAAAATGGCTTAAAATATTCGGATAACTTAGAGAGTGGGAATTTGAGAAGCAGAGTGATAGTGACCAATTTATAGATGGAAAGATCTCTACCCTGTGATAGTGACATATTAAAGAATGATGGAAGACTGACAGAAATATAGGCAGCAGCTAGCAGCAGATAACAAAGGTTAAAACTATTTTGTCTGGATTTCATTTTTTATGTTCATGCAATAGTCACCTGGTGGTGTAAACCTTGGCTCCATATGATTGCCACTGACAAAGTGACACCCAGATCCCATGTGCAAAAATGGGAAAAAAGGGGTTGTGGATGGATGGCTGGGATGGATGGATGGATGGGATGGATGGATTATACAAATTTTTCCTAGAGCTTCTTAATGAAAATGTAAATATTTTAAGATTGCCTTGTAAAAGAACAATTAGAAATCTTAAAAAACACTCACTCTTGAAACACATTTCAAGGTAAGAGATAGCACACAAAATATTTTTTTCAGGTGGCAAGCCCACTGTGCCACTCATGTGAGGGTGGGGGTCAGTACTTCCCAAATCTCCTGCTATTTATATTTACCAAATCCAAGTTAACACTGTTTGAGGGAAATGGAAATCCCCTACTCAATGAAATCTTGATCATAAGTGCATCATTCCCAGAATCACAGAATATGAGAATTAATCATTAGTGCATTGATGTTAAGCAGGCATTCATTTCCTAATGACTTATGCCCAGCCATGCAAGCGATACCTCCAGTACAACATGAACTGGTGTAACCTACCACAAAGTAGTGGTTCATAAGGGAAGATCATACTTCATGGAGGGAGGGTGACATTAGTAGATGATGGGACCAGATTTTGTTACAAACTGCAAAGATGCAGCTTGTAAACTTAGATAAATAGACATCATTTTTTGACATAATGAAAGAATAAGCGTATAACAGGTTCATAATAAAATATAATACGCGTAGAGAGAGAAATGTTAGACAGACTAGAAAGTGTGATCTGAAATAGATAACTTGGCTTTGAAACAGTGCAGGTAATTTATCTAGTTGGGAGGAATGGAGTATAAATGCAATTTTGAAGAGTTAACAGTTATAGCTAAAGAAATGAAAGACATGCTAAAATGCATAAATAAACAATAAATAAATAAATGCTGGACAAGAAGGATCACATTTAAAAAATGTTAAAGTTAGGGAGAGGAGTTCAGCAAAGGAAATAAACAATGAATGGGATAAACAAACATTATAAATTTCTATCTGAGTTAATCATTTGTCAATGTATAATTGTTTATCTCTTCTAAAGAAATGTTTATGAAGATTTTATAGTAAACAATGTTATGCTATGAAACTTTTCTTCCTGAGCCTCTTCTAAAAGGGAGCTTTACATTCACTTATACTAACCTTGGTAACAAATAGAAATAAGTAAATATGATGTTCAAAGTGAGTTAATTAGTGCTTATTATGGTTTCTTTAAAGATAAATATATAGGGTAAAGAAATGCATCATGCTGGTAGAGTATATTATGCCACATAGAAATTGAGCAGAATGAGCAGGAAAAATACTCTGACTGCAGATTTAAGAAGATCTGATACATGGTAGGGATACCCAAAGAAGGAGGATAACTGGAATGCAGTGAAGAAGAAAGTAGATTTAAGTGTTCAAGTCATTGGTGAGTTTTAGAGAAAGAACTAATTACGCATAAATATATATATATATAGTTAGATCATAGTTAGAATGGGGTGAAGGGGGTGGCTGCTTCTGGTGCAAAGTGGCAGGTACCATTCGGGTGGTACTGCAATATTTTCATTCAGAAATTATTGCTGATAATGTATTTGAGTCATAGCCGAAGGTCTGACAAGCTTAAAGCATTACATTCTATCTGTAGCATGCCATTTGCTAAAAAGTACAGGATCTTTTGTTCCCCCTCAAATTAAAAAGAAAACCCTTTTTCCTTGTCTGCAACTTAAGAGTTGAAAGGGATGCCAGATCAAATAACAGTACCAAGCTCTAGGCAAGTTATCTACAGCTCTGTATAATGCAGTGTGACTGACTCCATAAGAGAGGGAGGGAGTTGAGTTATAAGATCCCTCTAAAGATCAGAGCACTGTGAAGGTAAACACAAAGGAACAGTGCTAATCATTATTTTATGAGATGGAGAAAAGCCTCAGGTATCTAAGAGATGTTGAAGGCCTCAAGTATCTAAGAGATGTTTTAGGATCACATCAGTGATAAATGCAGCCAAATGTTACTTAAATGTTAATAGAATGATTCACATATTAATAAGTTAGTCTGTGAAATGTATGCCCTTCTAACATTCAAAATGCTTAACTGCTGTAACTCTACTACATTGCTCTTCAAGAAGAATGCCAGTTTATTGCCAGCAATTCTAATGCTTACTGATAGACCAAATAAAAGCTGTTGAAAAAACTTTTGGCAACAGCAGAATTTTTTTCCTTTTTATTCTGCTGTGTGACATTTGAGTAGTTACTTTGGGTTGGTTGAGTTGGTTGGGGATATCCCCTCAAATGGGGGTGCAGTTGGAACCCCCCCCCCTGCAAAACCAGCTTACTTCCAAGGTTCACCAAAAGTTGTTTAGACATATTTGATTTTTGGTAAATATCATTTGTTTGAACTGCTGTTAACAAATCAACATGATTCCCATGAAGATCATAGAAGATATTTATGTGTGACTATTTCTGATTGTAAGGATAACCATATTCCATAATCTTGGAAGACTATCTGTAATATATTACTGATATTGATTTTAATAATAACTGTCCCAAATGCTAGTTCTCCCAGCAGTTCACTTCTAGTATAAACATTCAAATAAAGCCAGAACAGATATTGTTTTGCAGGCCAGGCAGAGGTGGTCTTTTAGCAACCCATTTGAAATTGAAAATGCTGCCAGTTTCTGGTGCCTTTCTCAATTGTTAAATTTTCAGCCTATGCTTTTTCTATTAAGGAATCATGGTACTTTGAGTTATTTCAGGTGGCTTGTTTGAGAACTGCAAAACATAATACTTCATTAAATAATAATGCAGATCACAGAGTCTTAAAGTGGACAATGATTGTTCTGGGGTAACCAGTCATGTTGTTTAGAATTAGATGGGTTACTTACTATACATTTTTGGCATGTGGTGGTGGTAGTGCTGCGATAGCATTGTCGCTTCACAGTAAGATGTTGTCCTGTTCGATTCTCAGCTAGAGCGTCTTCTGTGTGGGGACATGCATGAATGGGCATACCTTCGTTGAAGGTTGTGCGTCAGAGCTGGCAACTCGGCACGTAAAAATCTACTGCCAATCATTAGCGGACTGGAGTTCCATTGTGGCACCCCTAACCGGGAAAAGCTGAAAGACACAACAACTTACTATACATTTCTGACTTCAGTAGATACACACTGGGCAAAGTATATATTGTAATCTACTGCAACTCAAAATATTTTAAACAATGGTTATTTTATGAGCTGGACATGTATTTTAAAATCATAACTGATATTCTTTTTGCCCAGACTCATGACTGTATGTTTAACATTAATAAAGGGGTTATTATTTCTGGATGAGGTGTGAACTGTTGTAGACCATTTTGAAGGGTTTTAGCATATTTTACTGAAATAAGTTGTCCAGTTTGCAGCTGA
Organism: Protopterus annectens; assembly: GCF_019279795.1. NCBI lineage: Eukaryota > Metazoa > Chordata > Ceratodontiformes > Protopteridae > Protopterus > Protopterus annectens. Next base: position 165,763,775 of record NC_056729.1, read on the forward strand.
TGCCATATTTGATTCATTTCTCATTTCCACATTTTATGGCTGAGAATAATAGACCAGAAGAGTAGCCACAGTACAGAACACGGTGCATGCAACGACCTAGTATCCTCTGTTACGACAGACAAGTAACACCCCCATCCTTGACTTATGTCCTGCTGCTTAACTAGTGCTTAACCCATTGAATTGCAAATGTAGTGGTGTTTTACATTTTTAATTGATCAATAATCCTCTTATGTGAAGTAGTGTCAAATGCCTTTGAATGGTCAAGACAATATTTTGTAGCAGCCTTTCAAGTGTGACCTTCTCCTTTTCAAAGAATAAGGATTTTTCTCAAGTTTATTCTACCTACTTACTACAGCCAATATCTTCCATACTTCCGCCTATTTTTTTCAAACAGAATCAACTCTGTTGTCCGGTATTTCCCTTCTGCAAAGTAAAACCAAAATAATTCTAAATTAATTATTGGTGATATAAATAGAGTACTACAATTATCAGCATCGCCTATTGTACTATTACAGACTATTTCTTCACGATGCTGATTTTACAACTCTAAAAGTAAAGTATGCTCACAGATATCTGTCACTGCTAACTGTGTAATGCAATAAAAATTCAACCCTGCATATTGCAGTATAAATGTAACCCTGTGTATTATATATAAATACTAACTGTATTGTACTGCTTTAGTCAATCCAAAATCGAGTTTAGCAAACAAATATCTATCACTGTTAATGGTAAAATGCACTGAGACTGAAACTCGGTATACTGTACACAGCAATGCAAATGTAAGCCTGTACATTGTATGTAAATGTTGATTAGACTGTATTCATTTCTTCCGTCTCTTTATATTGTATGCATTTACTGTGTATGTATTTCTAGTTTATGCCAGTTGGATATTTTCTCTCTAGTCCTGTGCTGAAAAGATTTTCCTATTGCCCAGCTGACATTTCTGATAATCAAATGCAGAAAATAATTAAATAACAAAAAATGACATATTCACTTTTAAGGAGCTTTATTTTCATTGTCTTGTGATGCGGCTTTTTGTTGCCCATGTATTTATATCATTGCCTAAAGAATCTGGCCCACTTTTTTGTTTTACTTCTATTAATTTTAAGCAGTAGGTCAGATTTCTAAGATAATTCGGGATCTGTGGATTTATATATTGGGCATGTTGTCCCTGTAAATAGACAGTAGGATAATGAGAACATATGTCACAAGGTGTGTTAATATTTTCCGCACTATTTTTATTCTTTCTTTGTTAAAAAAGTTTCTTGAACTGAACTAAGTGGCTCGTGTTTAAGTTTCAGAATGCAACATTATATTGCCCAACTGGCCTTGTCAACGCTATATGTAGGAACTCAATGGATTGACATAATCCACTTATCATACTTTTGAATATGAGATGTGCCTTTATACGTAACACTGGTTGCAACCTGAGCAAAGGTTATTACAATGATTATTATGTCTTTTATTGCATTGATTGCTATTAGTTTCTCCCCATTAGTTTTGAAATCAAAATACAATTGCCCGCCTCCCCAATTTCAAAATAGTGCATTTAATGGCACTGATTATTGTTAATACTGGTTTTGCTTAAAGCTTGCAGAACTTCTGTTGCCCAGTTTACAATTATCATCATATTCTGCTTACCACAACTACCTGTATTAATTATATATGAGAAAACAAAAATCGGCCAAATCTGTGGGTTTCCAGCAATGAGCTGTGAAGGGATCTCCTAGTTACCACACTAGGCCTAGGCAGATAAAGTGCTATTCTTGTTTACTGAGTTGTCAGCTTCAGCCAGTTACTTATCCGCTGAACTATGTAACTGTTAATGAGGTGAGTTAGCTTATTTCTATGCCTTTATGGAAGATGGCCTCTAATGTTTTGTAAGCACTAAGTATGCAACCAATATGCGTTTAACCTATCTTTCACTATCAAAGTTAATTCTTCGAAAACTTGCATCTCATTATGTAGCATGACTCTTCTCTTAACAGACTTGCAGTCCCAGCATCAGTTGATGTAAGGTTAAAAGTGGGTTTTAGGATTCTCCCCTGTATTACCGATTTTGTTCACCTAAACTTATTCAAATTAAGGCAAGAGGCATTTATGTAAGCGCAAGTAATGTATAAACAATAATGAAAGGCAACCAGTTCGAGTAATTATCATCATATAATGTAGATGGTAAAACAAGTCTAAAATCATAATGCTAAATTGTCGAGATTGTATACTTTCCAATAAATAAGAGTGCAGTATTTGCTAGCAGCTGAAATATTTAATGTAAAAATGTATCTCTCAAAATGAAGCAGAATTGTTTAAGCACTTTCCATTTTGTATCTGTACCAAGTTCAGGTATAGTAGCCTGTTAAACTGAATGAAATGAAAGGCAACTACATGATTTCCTTAAAAGTGCAGATTAAAGTCTGATGAAATACAACAAGATATAATGCATCCATTTATATTGCATATATATATATATATATATATATATATATATATATATATATATATATATATATATATATATATATTAGGTTGGGATTCAGATAAACTGCAGGTATGGTAATGGCAAACTCAGAACAGTTTACATTGTTTGCATCAAAGCCTAATGCTCATTGGGAATGAATAGTGAGTGAGGAGCTACACTTATTAAATATTCCAATTGTGACTGCAGCAGGGTCTGCGGGAACATCACGTGGTAGTAAGGTGCAGCTGCAGGGAAAGGTGAGAACAGGTAGCACTTGTCATTGAGCATTTATCTCAATAAGGCTTTGCATCATCCCACACACAAAGGAGTGGTAAGAGGGAGAAGTGATTTGGAAACCTTAAAGGGCCATGACTCAGGTGTGCTTTTTGACAAAATTACACGGTGGAAATGTAAATACTGGAAAGTGATGAAAAGGGACAACCAAGTAAAGGATGGACCTTAAGGAGAAATCCTAAAGAATAAGTAGAATGGAGGTGGGGACGGTGGGTTAAATTCTTTTGTCTGGGTCAGGTGCCCATTTTATATAAATGAAGAAAAGATAAGTTGGGGAAGGTAGCAAGGGAAGTAAGAGGATGGTAGGAGGGCTAGGGTAGTTAACAGGGGCACACAAACAAACAGAAGACAGAAAAGACTGATGGGGAGGTGCTGACACAGTGATAGAGGAGAAGCACAATAGAGAATGAGCCATCAGGCAAATAGATAGAAGATGAGTGTGACACACAGGACTGGACAACAAACAGGCAGGCATAGAAACAAAATGAGGGTATCACCAGGAAGGGGGATAGGATGGGGGTGCACAGCTGATGCCCCTTGCCATCCATGATCCAGTGAAAGCGTACTCACTACCTTGTGCTCTCTCACCACTCAGATGGTTGAGCCAGTGCGGGGCAGGGAAGTGACTCAGTAAGTCACAGGAAGAGGTTCTCTAAGTGACCATTTCTGGCATCAAGCCTCCTGCCAGTGAGTCCTACACAAAGTACATCAGCTGCAGACAGGTGACAAAGCTACCATCTCCACTGGCACTGCTACTAGTAGATACCAGAATTTCACCATCCAGTCCAGGAGGCATGGCGGTGACTGGCAGTTTGGGAACCAGATGGTGTGGGTGTTGTTGGTGATGATGGTGATGCCATCTATGGGGGGAGGGGTGACAGGTTTGCTGGAGGAATGGGTGTGGGTGTAGATGCTGCTCCATAGAATTGTGAAATATATGGACAGAGACAAATAATAAACAAAATCAATGCACATGATAGAAAGAATAGCAAGAAAGATGTGTGAGAGACAGAAGTACAAGATACAAGGAAATAAAGCAGCTCTTGTATATCATTACTAATATAATGTTACAGTTACTATACTGGCAGAAACAGCAAACATCCTCCTCAAAGTAACAATAATGGCACACTGCATAACAAATAAGAAGTGAAGCCACAGCCACCATCACATACCTGCAGTCAGACCCACAGTAACATCATCAGACTATGTATATTGCATAAGAAGGTATGTGAGAAAAATGTATAGAGAAACTGAAAGAATGCAGCTCATACATATTTTTCATTTATAATGATGCAGGTACAGTATTCAAAAGTGAAACAAACACCCACGACAAATGACCAATGATGTCAAGATAGACAACCAAGGGGGGAATCAAATACACAGCGATCATCACATGCAGTCAGAAAGCAAAGCCTTAAAATGGTGAGCTACTCTAATACAGTGATAGAAGTCACCCATCAAAGAACTGCCATGGCTTGTGTGAGTCAAATATCCGGTCACAATGAAAAAAATCCAACTCAGATGTATATTTCCCTTATAGCGTTTTAGGTACTATACGCAAAAGAAGAAACACTCACCCCAAATTACCAGTGATGGCATGATACACGACAGAGGGGGAACTCCAAGCCACAGGCATCATCACATGCAATATTAAAGACAAATCTTATTGCACTGAAATATTTGCCCAGTCTAGTGGAATCTTCCAGTCAAGCACACAGTAATAGCATGGAACGTAGCACAGCAGTGCCAGTAGTGGAAAAAACCTAAACTGTGTTGGACTACAGCTATACTACAGGAATAGATTGTTAGCAGTTATACCTGTTGTTGTTTGTCTTTTGCTTTTCCCAGTTAGGGGTCACCACAGCAAAACTCTGGTCCGCTAATGATTGGCAGTAGATTTTCATGAATGCTGAGGTGCCAGCTTGATGTCCAACCTTCAACTAAGGCATGCCCATTTATGCATGTCTTTCAAATGCCACCCAACTGCGGGGAGGACATGCAGACTCCACACAGAAGGCACTCCAGCCGAGAATGGAACGGGAGAACCTCTTGCTGTGAGGTAACAATGCTACCGCTGCACCATTTATACCTGTACTGTATGAAAAAGGCGTACTCACTGTGGTGCTCTCTAAGGCCCTCTGTCCTCCTGCTGTGCAGCTAGACATTCAGTGCAATAGCTACATGGGCTATAAAGAAGGAAACATGAGTGTATATAATTTAAACCTGGCACACACGAAGGCTGCATGTGTAGGTAAGGCAAGGGTTACTTACAGTTCATTCTTGGTTCTGCAACTCTCACCTTGGCCTCCCAACAGCTAATGAGGATGGGATGGCGATTCCTTATGTTACTGTAGTGGCGGTGATATTATTCTCCTAGTGTGGGAACCCAATTGTACATGTCAGTGCCTGTACCAACCCATTCCAGACCCCATCCTTGTACTGAGGGCTTTCATATACCTCCCTCAGCAGAGTCTAGCTGTAATCTTTGTGGAAGAGATAAAGGAAGATTTTAAACTCTTCTGCACTCCACTTCTATGTCCTAAATGGAACATTTCCTTCTCCATCTGCAGTTGTGATCATTCAGTAATATGTAGCAGAGAAAAATGGCAGATACTTCACACTCACACCTGTGTCAATCGGCGTGCAATGCTGAACTTCTCAACTACATAACCTATGGTGGGAAATTCTAATATACGTGCTGTAGTACAATGCTTGAAATTTGCACTGTAGCGTATGAAATATGTCAGCCATTTGATTTTACACAATGAAAACAGCATGCCTAACAACAACTCCTTTTCCACTGAGTCAGATGTAGAATTACAGAAAGCCATGCTGTGGACCTCACATATGCAGTGCTCTCCACAAGGTCTTTCTCTTGTGCTTGTCTGTGTCCTATTAAGCACAGCATTTTGGCTAATTGTCACAATGTACAGAAACAGTAATGAGTGAGCCCTTATTTGTATAATCATCATGTTCAGATTCCAGAATTTGCACAGCATAAGAATGGAGAAATACATTTAGCTACAGAATGATTCCTAGAAGGCAACACTGAAAACTGCAACAGCTGAATCTCATAGTAATTGATGTGTAACTGAATCTCCTCAAGTATGGATGCAGTTAGCTGCTGTTGTAATTAATTATACAATGAACAAACCGAGCAATATTATTATGGGATATGGATGAGATGTACTGAGAGTGTACTCTGAGGGTAAGACAGTCATCGCGCATTGTTAAGCCTAATCGGAAATACATCCATCAGCACATACTTAGAGCATATATAAACACATTCAGATCAGTCTTGTACTATCACCTCAGGTAAAACCATTTACCTCTTTATTTACCCTATGTGCAAAACTCTTTTTTAACAATGAAAGGAAATTGTCATGTAACCTTGTGAATTGCAGTGTTACAGCTGTCATACTGTAGGGGAGAGTTGTTCAGCAATGCTATGTGCTCCATATTAGGCATAATGTTTTGACAGACAAATATGACTGTCAGACACACCAGCAGCTTTGTATACTAAAAAGGGAAAGGAGTGTTATAAGGGGCTTTCTGGACCACTCACAACCAAAATGTTAATGCCAGTATTTTCCGTACTTACAGAGGAATACATAAAAATCTTAGTAAGCAGAAAAACACCCCTGAGATTGCTGAAAAGTTACCACAAAAGCAAAGCATTCTGATACAGAGAATGAGGTACTTTCCATACCCCTGACATATCTTTGGGCAGGATGCTGACAGCTAGTCTTACTCGGAATATGATCTGGTGGTGGACATTAACACTATCTGTTGTCAGAACTTTACTTATGCACTGGGACACCACAGGGCCACAGGCTTTACTAATGCTGCTGAAAAAAGAGTTGTTTACCTGAAATGGGAAGGCAGGTCAGTGGGTGCTGGGCCATTGGTTAAGCCAACTATCACAGAGACAGAGAATTTTCTGGCCTTTGCCAAAGGCAGTGACACCTCAATATGGTCCCAAAATGAGGTGCTGGATATTGTCACAGAGTTTTAATAAGCATCAAAAATATCTACCAGATTTGCCCTAAGTATCTAGAGATTATCTTCTGAACAGTAAGTCATCCTGGGCCATGTTATAAAAGCTGTCTGATTTGAGTTATTAAGGAACAACAGGATTCTACCTGCACAACAATCTGCACAAGTGATGATCTTAAAATGCTTGTTTTCAAACAGTGATATTTCTAAACTTTGCTTTCAGGAATATTTCTGGTGATGGATCATACTTCAGCACTACTGTGGAACTGCCATCTCCTGATATTGGAGGATTTGGTACCTCTGATGATGATGGCATGGGTGAGCCTGAACAGTCAGGCAGTACAGGCGTCTGTGTTGGAAACTGTGAATGTGACCAGTGTAGCCCCCAAACTGACCATGGACACAGTCATTATGCCTGTGGACACCCAGGATGCACATACAGTGCAAGAAGGGCAGGCTAATAGGGACACTAGAATCCAGGGAAGTGTGGGGCCACTGACCAGACTGTGTCAGGATCTGCCCTAGACCCCTTGGACAGTGGGATGGATACATACAGAGGGCTGTGTAGTGGTTCTTGTAGGAGACATAGTTACCACCCTCTACTTGAAGTTGTGTTAATGGTCACAACCCATCATATGTACTGGGATATCACAGAGGCAAAAGCTAGTACCACCACAAACATTGCAGAGTTATTAAGGCATATGCAGGATGCGTGAGATGACTTACATGAGTGAATGCCCCATATGAGTGATTGCTTTATTAGACTAAATCACTTGCTGGAATGTGCATTGTCCTCACAACTCATGTACCATGAGTGAAGCACTGTACCCAAATTTTGCCTAGTGATACCTCCATGGATGGTGAACATCATAGCCATGGATGATCTAAATCATGCTTAGAATTAGTAATTCCCCAGCTACATCTGTTGTGGAGGTGTCTATGGTCAGGATAGGACATCCCCAAGTTCATGGCAGTCATTGCAGTGACAGAACTTGTAATGGAAGTCATTCACAGTCACAAAATATGCCAGCATCTAGCCAATTCCAAGGTATGACCAGAGCAACTCTGGGTAGAGCTGTATGCTGTGGCAGGTGCACACACAGGCTGCGCAGCCCTCTATCTCGCATGCCCTGCATCTGTCCAGTAGATTGATACACATTGCTGCAACTACTTCTGAGGCTATTTCCCAGCGCGCGCGCGTGCGCACACACACACACACACACACACACACACACACACACACACACACACACACACACACACACACACACACACACATACACACACACGCACCCACCTCCAGTGACGCTGACCCTTCACAAAGGATTTGATATTAATACCCTCCTCTTATAGCTGATACACACAACTGCAGTCTTTCTTTTGATTGTGTTCAGCAATCACAAGTTTTGCTGTGAAGGTGATGATAACTATGTACATTGTTACTTGAGCTTCCTTTGTCTGGTACACCGTATGGTCACCCTACACATGGGTACGTGCCGCCTGGTGTTTATACATGCATTGTCTTGATTGTAATGTATCTGCATTGCTCTACTTTACTGTAGGCTGAAGCAGTATGTAATCTGCTGCCTATCTCACAGGGACACAGCGTACTGCATCTGCCTCAGTCTAGAATGATCCTTCCCTGATGCTGCATCTTCCACTAACTCCAACTCCTCATCTGTCTCAGCCTCCACTGTCTGATGTGCTGGGAGATGTTTCTCTCCCAAAAGCTCCTCCCTGTTGTAACTGCCTCCTAAGTATAATATGATTTAACACTGCACATACTGAAAGTATTTTTGCACACATCTAACAATCATACTAAAGGGCACCCCCAGATAAACCCAGAGAGCAAAAACATGTTTTCAGTAGCACAAAGACATACTTGGTAATGTTCCATATTTGTGATTTGTTGTAGCAGCTCCACCCGATCTCTTTTTATTCTGTGAATTCCTGAGGTATGCCATTAACAAGGAGTTCCAGGGCATATCCATTATCACCAATAAGATGCCTCTAGGGATAGTCATCCCATACAAAACATCAGTACAGGTCATAGGTATGCCATATGTGGGAGGCATGATAACTGCCTAGGTGGCCTACAGACACATTGTAGATGATATCCTGTGCATTACAGACCATCTGGCAGTTGTTGGACGTTTGCTGTTCCCATACCTCCTTCCCAATTCACAAGGTGGTGCCTTTATTTTATTGTAGATGCAGTCTATGGCCTCCTGTACCTTAGGGAAATTGGATATATCATAGACGTACTGCATGGCTTTTGCTCACTCCTCTATGTTAAGTGTGAATCATACTTGCTTCCTCAAATGCAGAAGCATGGCATTGAGGAACTGATGAAGTATTCTGGAGGCAAATCCCCATTCTGTCTGCAGTAGGTTACTGAAGCTAATGTAAATGAAGCTATACCTTGGTATCCACTAGGATAGGTACCCTACGACTCCCAAAAGGCTGTAGATCAGGCTGACATATGTTTACAGTCTCTTGCATGGTCCACAATGGTGGTGTCATGCAGTCCATGAAATGGTAAACATGGTCAGATGACGCAGCAACTTCTTGGGTGATGCTGTGTACCATTGTAGATCATAGTTAAAATAAGAGCTTATTTCAGATATACAATTACTAATGCAACAGCTATCCCTAGCATTACTTCACACTTCTTTCAGCAATAACACAGAAACTCACCAGTGTTCTTTTACAAGTAATGGCAGCTTCACAATACAACATTTATGCATTTATAATTTTTTCTGCCAACTCCTTTGCCTCATTTGCATAAACCAAGCCATTCACTGTATTAATGTTACTCATTATTGTCCTTATATGGATGTTAACATGTACCACAGCTGACGCTGCTGCTCAGCTTTCCCCACCAGTATTAAATATGTCTCTGAATCACACATATCCTGCCTGTGGCAGCTTGCCACACAAATGTGTTTACCACAAACAATGCAGCAAAGCTTGAATCCCTGCATTAGTTCTTCATGTAAAATAGATGTATGTGCACATACCACAGTTATTTAACTGTGTTAGCTTTAAGATTCCATTAAATGTGATAAATGAAAGCAACTGCTGTGAAAACATTGCGAAATGTTGAAGTCTTTGAAACATATTATATACATGCCAGTTAACACTCTCATCAACAAAGAAAAACTTTGCAAGGGAAAAAAAGAATGTTACAGCTAGACACAATATAAATCATGTTTAGCCATATGGGAACAATGCAAAATACAAGGGCCCATCATAATTTACAAAGACAGAAGAAAAAAACAAACTTAAAGTGGCATATAACCTATCAATGTATGACCTGTAATATTTTAACACCCCGAGTCATTAACCATCCATGGCCCATTAATTCTGAGTGTAAGTATGCAGAACAAATGTCAGACAAATATCTGCACCTTATCAGAGAAAAGAGGAAATGGAAATATGGCACACAACAAAGAACATTTGCAGAGAGCTAGTAAAGCGTATGCATGAAGAACTTACAGGATCAATGAAGAATGGAGGAATCACTTAATGCTGTTTCTTGAATCATAGCTCAGACTACTGAGTTGTTTTAAATATGTCTGTTATTTTGCACTATCCATTTCTATTTTCGTTTACACGGATGATATAGTAGTCATACTATACAGAAACAAACATGCATTTTTTCATGAAAATGAATAAATTCCTGTTTGTTTATACGGTTGTATAAGACAAGGATTTATAGTATACAGTTGCATACACAGCAACAAGACTTACAAAAATGTTTGAATACCCCAGATAGTCTCTTGTGGAGGTCGGATGCAGTTAAAGGATCAGCAAAGTTGTCTTGGGTACATGTACAGTCACAAAGTCTGCCACACATCAATGGCAACAGGCAAAAGAGATGGCAAGGGAATAATTAGATCTACATTTAGTGAAACAAAAATGCAGTGCAGTTGGCTAGAGATACCTTCAGCATCCTTAAGAACTGTACCTCATGCAACTCAAAATATAAATTTGTCTTCATGAGAAAACTGATGGAGCAATAGATTCCAGTGGAGAAGGGAGCTCATATAGGCAAGTCTTCTTTTAATCAGCCTGTAATTCTGCAGTAAAAGCATGACACAGTTAGCATGTTGTAAATGTGCCATAGACACAAATGAATAGTATGCATGGTAGGGATGGTGTTCACACTGTTGTTGCTGTTTCCTTTTTGCAGAGGCATGTCACAAAGTCATTAGTGGATAAACTGGGGCAGAAAGCATTAGTGTAACCATTTACTGTGGGGGGGTTGTCAGGCAAGACAAGCAATATGTGTATATGGATCCTATATGATACTTGCCATTTCAGCACCTAACCACAGGATAGCAACCACGGTAGCATATGCAGTGTGCATTCCATCACTGCATATATGTCCATGTTCACAGTGTTGACCAACATGTTAGTGTGTGTGTGTGTGTGTGTGTGTGTGTGTGTGTGTGTGTGTGTGTGTGTGTGTGTGTTCCTGTTTCTGCATATTGTGCAGATGGTGAGCACTTGCATGCACCACTGGTGAATGCTGCCCTCTCTGATATAAGATAAACACCACATAAACAGGTAGCACTGCACGCAATGATCCGTACATTGTCAAATGGACTGCATGTGACACATTATCTTACTTTAGATACAGACACATTAGAACAGATTGTGACATATGTGCCATGTATTGTGGCTTACCTGACAATGGGACACATATTCCCCTGCCACATTTCACACTACATAATAGCCCTTGGTATTTTTATTAAACTTTACAACTAAGTAAACTGAAACACCAGGACTCCTTTTTGAGCCAATGCCTAGTAATAAAAATGATGTATGAAATGATTATAAAATATACCTGTTAAGACTTCACAAATCAACACACATGTTCTGTTAACTTTATATACATCATACTTGCATGTTGTAACAAAGTGCTGCTTGTGTGCATTGCAAAGTGATGAGAAATCAGTCAACATAATGGTGTCCTTGATATCCTGTGTCCAGCTGAATAGGCAGTCAAACAGCTAATTATGTCAGAACACCAGACAATTTACAAGAATCTGTTCCATGATCAGTTTCCTTGAATATAGACAGAGTACATATTACTATGATGTTTTGTGTTGAGGATTCCAGAGTTGCTGTGTAACTGAAGGAAAAGGACTGGAGGAACAAAACAGTGAGGACTATTGCAGAAATCTGTAGCTGTAGTAACATTTTAATCTTAATGTTGTGCTGACTTTATTTTTGGAGACAGCCCTCTGCAGTGATATGTGGTAAACTTGGATTATTATTTTATTGATCAGATTACAAATTAGGAGTCTGGCTCTTAATTCTTCTACCATAAAATATGCTCTCAACTTTGCCTCATCTGCTTCAGTTTCAAATAAAAATCTCTGTGCAAAACAGTTCATGGTTCTTTGTTGAAACTGGAGTGAATGTTATTTCTGCAGCTTTGAAGAAGGTGGATTTGTATCTAATTAGAGTGAGTATGGAAACCAAAACTGTGAAAGCATTTTTGCAAATTAATTCATCCTTCTGCATCCCAGTATGTGGACAGCTGTATATTTACAGTTCCCCTTTACATATGTTTACTAATTCTGTCGTTGATCTACCTTGGGCTATGAGGAATACTCAGAGTTACTATAAACATGGATTTCCTATATATTCTGCAGAGTCGCACATGTAGTTTTACAGTTCTGAGGTTGGTTGTGGTCCCTGCAATTTAAGTAGGGAACCTACCAACAAAACTCACACAAAAATGTTTGTCATCCTAACTTAATACTTTGAGCATGTACTATTTTTTATCTGTGAAGAACAAAATGGCTTTCAATGTAAGAATACATTTCCCTCCTGATTATACCATCTGTCTTTAAGATCCTAAACTCATAGCTACTTCTTTCAATAAACTAGCCCACCACATCTAACTCTACAAGTGACTTTCCCTTGTCAATAACACTGCTGTGCTTCAGACACTTTACACCAAGCTTACTCTGTCCACTGCCTATGAAATAAGGGACTCAATAGTCATAGGAAAAGCCCAATCAGTCTATAGGCAATACTGACCACAACTCATAACTATGCTTTTAGAAAATATTAAATGCAAGTTTTTCAAACTACATGCCACCTCCATCCATTTTTACGCCATCTTCAAAAACTCATGGTCCTTCCATCCTCTCTGATGCAGTTACCAGTGAATCCTAACTACTAGCTATGTTGAAGACTAGTACTAGTTAGTTGTGGTCTCAGCAGTCTTATGAATATTCCTCTTTTTATGCAAGTAACTATGAATGGATAAAAAACACTTTCAGTGAATCAAAAACAATTCTTTTTTGTTTATTTTTTTGTTTTTTAGGACAGTAAATCTCCATACTTTTTATCTTCTATATATTAGCATTGCACTCACATGATGGATTACTGAAAGTAGTTTATAAAGTGTTACCATTTTGCAGTATCAGCTTGAACTAACTACTATCAGATGGTTGCCATGCACATGTATAACTATATGATATGATACCAGGCGATGGTTAACATGTGTAACTGGATCAATACTTTACTGCATTTAAACTACTACCTAACTACATAAATAAATTGTTAAGGGAATCAAATACTTCACAGTGTGTGGCATATTAATGTTAATGCCATAATGACTCTGTAGACAATCTGCAGACTCAGTTTCAGATTTTAGACATTTGGATTGAGATTGAAGTGCAGGAGACAATGAGGAATGAAAATTGTTAACCAGAGATTTACATGAAGGCCGATACAGTTTTGTTTTTAACATGTACATTGTAGATTAATATAAGTATGAAACAGAGTTCAAGTTCACCAAAATTTAAATAGCTTGGAGTTACTTGAAAGAAGTGAGTTAAATAATCTTAACTCCACTACCAAAAAAAAAAATTTTATTGATCGTCACCAATAAGAACAATATATACCTTGTATGACACACAGAGATAATTTAAAAACATCAAAAATTAGAGAAAAACAATGAAAAATATCCCATTTACAATGCACTTAATAAATGTTTCATGTAGTGATGACAAAACCTTCAGTATCCTACCTCAAAGAAAGTAGGTCCAATGTACATATGTAATATAAATATATAATACTAGATCATAAAAAACTAAAAACAAAAAGTAAAAAAAAACTAAGGAGAGAAGTGTTGGATATACACGGCAAAAAAGGGTTAACCACATGTTGACCTGGTTTGTGTGTGTGTGTGTGTGTGTGTGTGTGTGTGTGTGTGTGTGTGTGTGTGCGCGTGTGTGCGTGTGTGCGTGTGTGTGTGTGTGTGTGTGTGTGTGTGTGTGTGTGTGTGTGTGTGTGTGTGTGTGTGTGTGTGTGTACTATACCACACACAAAGAGTTGTCTGCCTAATTGATATAATTGCAAACAGAAGCAGTTTCAGTCTGGACAAGGTCTGTTGAAGGGTAGGATTCAGGTCTAGATTAATGCTAACAGTAATGCTGATTCTGTTTTGCCATAGAACAGCTGTTTGGGTAGAGCCTTACATGCTACAGCCAGGAAATAAAGGGAGGAACTGCCTGTGAGCAGCCTAGTCGGCTGTCATTTGGTGGCCTATAGAAATCTCTGAAAACAATAATTATGATCTTGCAAACAAACCATCAAAATGTGAAACTAAATGTGAAGTTTTTGCAGGTGAGCAAGGCCTCTGTACCTCCACATATGGGGGGGGGGGGCTGCAACCTGCAACATATACTCTTGTCATTAGTATATAATAACTCCAAAGCTGGTTTACTTCAGAAAAGTGGAATTCTCCAAGATGTAGCAATTTCACACTTGATAAAAAATGTTACCGTTGATCAAAATTAATTCCTCAGAATTATGAAGCATGTACTTTCAGGTCTTGAAAACACTACACAAACCTATGCTATTCACAAACATTGATACTTAATACCTTTTTATTTTTCCATTGCTATACCATGATACCTGTAGAGCTGAAGAGGGTTATACATTGTTTACTTTTCTATCCTTACTGAAATTATTGTTCCTATTTTCAGAATGACTTTTTTACAGAAGATAAATGATAAAAGATCATAATTAAATTAATGTATACCACAGGCACATTTACAATGTAACTATTCCATTCTTCCATTGTTCCACTGTTATATAATACATTGCACATTGCATCGCAATTAACTTAACAATGTATACCACAGGCACATCTACAACGTAACTATTCCATTTTTCCACCGTTTCACTGCTATATAATACATTGCACGTTGCATCACAATTAACTTAACAATGTATACCACAGACACATCTACAATGTAACTATCCCATTCTTCCACCATTCCACTGCTATATAATACATTGCACATTGCATCACAATTAACTTAACAATGTATACCACAGACACATCTACAATGTAACTATTCCAGTCTTTCACCATTCCACTGCTATATAATACATTGCACGTTGCATCACAATTAACTTAATGTATACCACAGGCACATGTACAATGTAACTATTCAATTCTTCCACTGTTACACTGCTATATAATACATTGCACGTTGCATCACAATTAACTTAACAATGCATACCACAGGCACATCTACAATGTAACTATTCCATTCTTCCACTGTTTCACTGCTATATAATACATTGCACGTTGCATCACAATTAACTTAACAATGTATACCACAGACACATCTACAATGTAACTATCCCATTCTTCTACTATTCCACTGCTATATAATACATTGCACGTTGCATCACAATTAACTTAACAATGTATACCACAGACACATCTACAATGTAACTATTCCAGTCTTCCACCGTTCCACTGCTATATAATACATTGCACGTTGCATCACAATTAACTTAACAATGTATACCACAGATACATCTACAATGTAAAGATTCCAGTCTTTCACCATTCCACTGCTATATAATACATTGCACGCTGCATCACAATTAACTTAACAATATATACCACAGGCACATCTACAATGTAACTATTCCATTCTTCCACTGTTCCACTGCTATATAATACATTGCAAGTTGCATCACAATTAACTTAACAATGTATATCACAGACACATCTACAATGTAACTATCCCATTCTTCCACCATTCCACTGCTATATAATACATTGCACGTTGCATCACAATTAACCTAACAATGTATACCACGGGTACATCTACAATGTAACTATGCCATTCTTCCACCATTTCACTGCTATATAATACATTGCACATTGCAGCATAATTAACTTAACAATGCATACCACAGGCACATCTACAATGTAACTATCCCATTCTTCCACCATTCCACTGCTATATAATACATTGCACGTTGCATCACAAATAACTTAACAATGTATACCACAGGTACATCTACAATGTAACTATGCCATTCTTCCACTGTTTCACTGCTATATAATACATTGCACATTGCATCACAATTAACTTAACAATATATACCACAGGCACATCTACAATGTAACTTATTCTAGTCTTTCACCATTCCACTGCTATATAATACATTGCACGTTGCATCACAATTAACTTAACAATGTACACCACAGACACATCTACAATGTAACTATTCCAGTCTTTCACCATTCCACTGCTATATAATACATTGCAGATTGCGTCACAATTAACTTAACAATATATACCACAGACACATCTACAATGTAACTATTCCATTATTCCACCATCCCAGTGCTATATAATATATTGCACATCACACTGTCATTGAATGACAGTGCCAACATACTACAGTGACATAAAAAATGAATACAGCACTCCCATCACTCACTGTTTGCAGTCACTCCAAATGTACTACAGTGCTGTGTTCTATTTAATATTGTACATATTTTTACATAAACAATTTCTCTATTCTTCAACTCACTATACCTCCTACCAAGATATCCATTTCATAGCTATAGTAATGCAACAGTACCATGAATATTTTGCTGAGCACATACTTTCAGTTAGTTTGGCTACCTTTTGAAAAATAATTACATTTCTGTCCACTGAGAGGAGTCTACCACAGATGCTAATTGATCACAGAGCTGTAGTGTAAGGATGATGCCTCCTATATGCTTCCCTGACCTCCAACTCTCTGAATCTTCAACTGGATGAAAAATAATAGTCAAATATGAGCTCAGTGATGCCTCTGTAAAAACGTAACCACCTTGGTAGGCTATGCCACTCACTCACTCCCTTCTTATTAAATATAAGGCTGCACAGCTAAAGAGAAAAGAAAAAAAATGTTGGCACACATAATCACTGTCAGTGTACAAAGATACAGCCGTGGTTTCTGGTGTCAGACAGGGACTGTTAAGCACAATATCAGTAAAATGAAATGCATGAGTGGAAACCTTGTCCAGTTTAATTTCAGAGAAGTGAAGGGTAAAAACTATCACAGAAATGTCTACCATTACCTTGCATAACACTGTCCCAGAAATCCCAGAATACTAGCACTATATTAATTTCATTTCAAAATAGTTTAACTTTTTTGAACATGCCATACTTCATTGTAATTGACTGTAGCAGAAAGTATTGCCATTGTAGCCCTGCATTTTGCTGCACTTAGAGGTTTCTGTACAAGCAACACATCCACTACTGTATAAGGTTATATTCATTTCTCATAATTCTGTGCAGCTGTCACATTAAGAGTTTGTCAGTCTTTTTACAATGGTAATACATTGTGTCATTTTTTCAGTGTCATTTTTTTCTTACTAATATACAGCACAGTCCTGTATAATACACATAAATCCATAAATAAATAAATAATAAAATATTATGAAAATATCTTTGCATCTATATGATACAATCCTTGTACAGGGTAACTGTCATAGACTGATAAAATATTATTGCATTTGCTCATATGGATATACGCACACACACACACACACACACACACATATATATATATATATATATGTGTGTGTGTGTGTGTGTGTGTGTGTGTATATATTGTTTTGCTGTTTTATAACTATAGTGTCATCAAGACAAGTGGCTTTCTGCTTTTAGAATAGTTATTTTAGTGGAACTATATTTATCCTCTTTAGTAACATTGTGCTTGTTGAATGCTGAGAAGTTTTCCACTTACTTTCTGATTCTGTGTCATATGTGACCCCCACCTTCTGATGATACAGCTGAGGGTAGAAACACAATGTGGTGGGTCAGCATATTTTCTGTAGTCTACAGCACATTTCAACTGATAAGTTGCCTGAGAATGCAGTAAAATCACTCAGTCAATCAGACAGTAAAAAAAAAACAATATGAGTGTATGTAGTTATATTGAAGAAAAAATATAACAAAATGGAATAAGGTTGTATTCCTATCTAAATGTGTAGTGTTTGGCTTAATGTGTATGTTGGTCTACCTAGGGAGTGATAACGTTTAGGAAGAAAGTTATGGCTATGCGGAACCTCAGTTATTGACCTAAAGTCAGATCTGTTTGTGTGCATTATACATAGAAATAATTAGTGCTAAAAAAGAAACTTTTGAAATAGTCTGTGAACGTGATGATTGGGAATATAAAGGTGATGGTGCAGTAATGAGACCAATGATGAAAATGATAAAGCTGTAGAAAATGATGATGGCTATGAAGTTGCAATGAAGATGAAAATTGTAAAGATGATAACAAAGATGACGAAGATGATGATGATGATGATGACAATGAAAGCACAGTGAACATTTACCGAATAATGAAAAGATGATGAAGGTGGCTATAAAGGTAGAAATAAAGATGATGAAGATGATGATGAAATAGAAGATTATGATGAAGGTAATGATGTGATGTGAAGATGATGAAATGAAAATTATATTAAAGGTTATGATAATGAAGATGTGATCAAGATAGGTTCATGGGTTCATAGTCATTTACTAAGCTAATGACCACAAGGGCCTTTTTAAGCCTAGCCATGCATCCCAAATCTCTGACAAGTTCTGCTACCCTTGATAAGTGTAAGCAGGGTTTCGGGAGGTGAAACATTTACAAAAAGGGACCTGGTAGAGGAGCCATTTACAGGCTGCATGTGTCCATTTGAAACATAGGTGCCAAACCAGAGATTAATCTCCTGTTCCACATCTAATTGCCCGTTACACTTGAATTGGATTTGGGAAGAACTTTGTTTCACATGGATGCCTGTTCCAGTACACACCTGTCTCTCCAGCAAGTTCTGTTTATATCACAGGCAAGGTCTTTAGAATTGGTAACTGGTGCTGTTTGTTTTGTGGATACGCAGGAGACCCATGAGTGTGGGGTCTAACAATGCATTGTATGCTGGGCATAGATCATCCCTCAAGAGCCTGTAGGAGACAGCATACAGGTACAGGGCCTTGAGGTTCTCTGCATAGCACTTGCTACTTATGCCCTATATTCTTTTAGTGCAGAACATCTGTGTATCCTCCAACTGTTGGATATGCCTGGTTGGGAACATTCCAAATGGAGCATTGTCTGATGAATAGAGAATACAGTGCAACAGTGACTTCTTTGGACCTATATGCCACACCTTTGTTTATAAGTTGGACAACACAGAATGATTTCCTCACTACTGTAAACATGTGAAGATCAAAGGCTGGGTTACTGTCTATGTGTGCCTCCAAGTCCCTGATTGCTGGATCAGCTCTTAGGGGAGTGTTGCCAGAATGAGAGTTACCAGGGGCAAATGACTTCATGAAGGATACTCTTATGAATTTCTTTGCATTTAGTTTTAGTCCATGGCTCTGGCATCAGTTGTTTATCTGTGTCAGCCCTTCCTAGAGAACATTTATGTCCATGGGTGATTCAATGACAGCTCCTAATTTGCAATCATCTGCAAATTTAGTCAGACAGAGGTCATTAACATTGGTCTTGACTTCAGGAAAGTAAATGCCAAAAAGGAGTGATCCCAGGACCCGTCCCTGAGGAATCCACTTGTGACTGGCCTCTTTGTAGAGGTGGACTCCCCAGTTCTAACTTCCTCAGTCCTGTCTGTGAGGCAGCTGGCTATCTACCGGGTGACCTAAGGGTTTACCTGTAACTTCTTAAGTTTGTCAACAATACCTGAATGGGGGATTATGTCAAATGTCTTTGCCAGGTCATGAACCATTTTGCTCTCATCCATTGCTTTGGTGAAGTCCACCAGGTACAGCAGGCATGACCTCCCATTGATGAAACCAAATGTGGTTGGGTCCTTTCCTATGTCACTATTGATAATGCCCATGATATTTATTTCCATGCATTTGCATATGAGACTAGTGAAACATATGCACCTGTAGTTTCCAGGGTCTATAGATGGTGCATCTTTGTGCAGAGGGATGACTGTTGCTGTTCTCCATTCATGAGGCATGGACATTATTTGGCGGCTACAGTTAAATAGCAATTCCAGAGGGACTGGATAGATTGTATTTCATGCTATTTAGAAGGCATCCTGGGATACTGTCTGGGCCCACTGACAAAGTGTTCTTGGCCTTAGAGAGAGCATTACGAATTTGTTCCCTAGTGAAAGTACAGAGAGATATATTTGATGGTAAAATATGCCCAGATAAGTACTAGGCTAATTGCCATTGTGAGGTAAGTCAGTTTCCTTAGATGTGAGAATTGAAGCCTCTACCTTGAGAATCGAACCCTGTACCTTGTGTTTGTGAGGTAAGCCTCTTAACCATTATGTCAATCTCCATATATCTTTGTATATACAATGTCATATATGCAAAGATAAATATGATGAACAAGAAGATGAAGGAGCTGCTTTTAAACCAACATTGACAATCAAGATGTAATGATGGTGATTATGAAGACAATGAAGGTGATGATAATTTAGTTGTTGGTGATTCAAGGAAGATCATCAAAATGATGCTCAACATGATGGTGATGGTGGACAATGTTGGTAAATATGCAATGATTATGAAGATGACAAGGATGATAAAGAAGATAGGGTAAAGATAATAATGACAATGATAAAGAAGATGTGAGTATGGCAATGAAGACAGTGATAAAAATGATGCAATGATTATGAAGATGTGATGATGAGAACTCATGTTCATGGTGAATATATGATGAAGGCATAAATTTGACAATGAAAATGAGTGCAAAGATGATGACACAGATAATGGCAATTATGATGAATATGGCAATGAAGATGCAGATGCAGTGATGATAAAGAAACATGAAGGGGATAATGAAGATGACAATGAAGATTCAGAAGAATGATAATGAAGATTTGATGAAGATGTGATGATGATGAAGATGAGATGATAATTATCAAGTTGAATATCAAGATAATGATGATGATGAAGGTTAATAAGTGATGAAAATAATGATGACAATGAACTTAACAATGAGATCGAGATGCAGATAATGAAGATAACGATGCCATTAATCTATTCAGTTTAAAGTCATTGCATTCTTATTCTTATCTTCACTACCTATTCATTTTCATCATATCTTCAGTGAATCTTTGTTTTCATTTTCATCTTCATCATCACTTTTAGCTTCTTTATGTCATCATTCCTAGCTTTCACATACTCGTTATCCTTATCATCTGTATTGTATCTTCATCTTCATTCCATTTTACTCCTAATCATTTCTCTCATTTTCATCTTTGACACCATTATCTTCATAGTCACTTGCTTCATGACGTGATAATCTGCATCATCCTCATAACTTCTTAATCTTCACTGCATCATTATCTTCATCATCATATTCAGATAAGCAACCTTCATCTCAATTGCATCAACATTATTGTCACCATTTTCTTCATGATCACTTCATCACTGTCTTTTTCATCTTCATCACGGAAGTCTTTATTGCATTAGTACCTGCATTAGTACATCATTACCATCCATAGCCAATTCCTGGTCAAATAGGGTCAGTAATTATAGAGATTGGGATTCAATTTAAATATTTTATTTCACGTTTTATAGCACGAAAACAGAGGGTCACTTGCTTTACAAAACTAAACAGAATGCTATGGAAAACAGACTTTGTATGAACAACAATAAACTTCTCTTCCCTTGAAGCTCACAATCATTGAAAATGCATTTGGCCAGTAGCAGATTAAGTGTACCTTGGGGCTGAGGCTGTTTTCAAATCATTAGCCCTGTACATATATTTTCAGGATATACATTAATGCATGTGTTCTTTGATTCAAATTTCTGATTGTCTTAAATTTCTTGTTTAATACAATGACACTGGTAAGAGTACATTTAAAGTTGTCATTTTAAATATTTTGCCAGTAACCAGTGAAAAAATTGTATTAATCAAATAATGACAAAATTACCCATTTCAGGATTTTTCAACCATAAAAAGACACTCAGACTGCGGTCATTATAATCCAGCAATATCCAAACTCAACAATTAAGGCCACTTTATAAACTGTGTACTAATCACATAGCTGATTGTGATAAAAATGGCCATAGTAAAATATTCCAATTTGCTTTATACAAATGCACTCTATTGTTTCAAGGACAGACCATTGACTTTGGCTCATAAGGGTCAGTCATTTTTTATCCAAATACATCCCCTAACTGAGCAAATGACATTGTTGATTGCATCCTTTTCAGATGTCTGTGTTAAAAATAATTATAATAATGACTAAAGTCACACATTTCAAATTTGTTTCACACAAACACACAGTAGCAAAAATACTCCAACTTAATTCACACACACACACACACACACACACACACACACACACACACACACACACACACACACACACACACACGCACACTAGTCCTGCTAAAAAGGATAAGATGATAAGAGCATAATGTAGTTTCATCAGAAGAAAGTCCCCCACTCCTACCAGCATTTATAGTCACTTTATTTACAGTGTATACCCTTTATTGTTATAAAGAAATAAATTACATGTACCTTATTGGTAGTTTTGGATGAACTGCATGAAACTGTATAAAGATTAATAGCATCATAAGATGAAATCCAGCCACATGTAACACAGTCTAAATAGGAAATTGTAACCACTTTATAAAATATGATAAGCCAATATGTGCAATCACTGCAGATGTAGCAGTCATCTGAATGACTGCATGTTAAAGGAACTATTACTAATGCAGAGGTTACTGCTGGCATACATCCTTGCATTTCATTAATCATCAACAAATGCAATGTCTGCTACCCTTTTATTTTTATTTTATTTTATTTTATTTTACATTTGTTGACCGGGCTAGTCTAACTGGATATATGTCCATTTTCAGTAGAGGCCCGGGGAGAAAAGCTCCAAGACATATGCAAAAATACAATGTAAAAAGAAGTACAGTAAAGATACCTACAAACTGAAATATAGAAAGTAGTAGCAGTTAGGAAATAAAACAAAAAGAAAAACTTTTTTTTTTTTTTTAATAGCAATAGATAAACATTCTTATAACAATACTAACTTCAATACTAGCAATAGATAAACATTCTTATAACAATACTAACTTCAATACTACAATGGCGCTTCGCAAGGACCTTAAGGAGGTATACATACATAAATATAAATGGTTGTTATTAATGAGACATAGGAAAGTTAGTCTGGATTAGTACAGGAACATAACCAGTGAGTATTAAGATATAATTTGAGTTTCTTTTTAAATAGTGTAAGAGAAGACAGAGAAGTGAGATCAGTAGGTAGTAAATTCCATAGCTTTCAAACAGTATTAGAGAACAGGGTATCACCTGCTGAGTTGCTGGATCTGCAAGTGTTAAAAAGAAGTTTGTTGGATGAGCGTAGGTTTATAGGATTACTGTAGGGGGTGAAGAGACTTGAGAGTATTGGAGTATTTGAGGGTTGATAGAGGGTCTTGTGAGCTATAGTAAGCTGGAGAAATTGTAGATGGTGTAGAAACTCTAGAAGTTGAACCCTTGAAAAATAAACTGCCTATGTTACATTAAAAACTGCATGCTGGTGATATTGAAAAAACATTTCCTGATCTGTCATGCAATGTGCAGCGGCAGGCAAACAATAGGAACAAGTGTATACTTTCTAGTATATAATCATGGAGACCATTAAGGAGCCTGTAACAAATTCCCAATTCCTTTAAAGCACTGAGCAAATCACTTAACCAAACAATGTCACTCTGTAGGTAAATGAAGGTGGAAAGTTTCAAACCCTGCATTCTTGGCATAGGAAACAGCTCATTTACAAGTTATAGCTGTAGTCCACTGTATGATTTATTTTTTTTGTCCATTTGTCTTTGTTTACCCGAATGGTCTGACTGGGTGATATCCATTTTCAGCAGAGGCCCTGGGAAAAAATCTCCATTTGTTTACATTGCATTATACTTAGTTCCAGTTAACACAGCATAGTTACATTTCTATTTACATTTATGTACATGGAGTAGTAGCATTTATACATTCAAAGATTTTACAGTGGTAGAAGTTACTAAAGAGAAAGCCCACATGCAACTTAGTGGATTGTACAGGCAGCGGTTATGTATAAAAATTGTTTTGTCATTTCAGTGAGAGGTTGAGAGTATTCTGTTTAAGCAGAGCACTGAGAGAGTATCGTATGGTGAACACAAAGTCATAACCTGGTGAGAACCGTGTGCAGGACCAGGATTGGTTAAGATGTTGCTTAGCAGTGGTCTAAAACTATTAAGTTTGTTGGACAGATTATTTGTATGGGGATACTATTCCAGAGCTTAGCAATTATTGGGAGTAGAGCAATTCTCCTGCAGCATTATTTAACTTATTTGTGAGTAATAAGAATTTTTACCAGAATGGAGATCCCTTGCTGGACATTAGGGCTGTAATACATTTTGCAGTGCAGGGCATTTTTCTGGATAATGAATGAGTTTGTGTGCTGCAGTTAGTTGTGAACAGCTTAGGTAGTTGTACAGTTCAGGCCAGTTTAATTGCTTTAAGCTGTGACAATGATGGCTCCTATGAGGGAGACCATGGCAAATTTAGCTATTTTATTTAGCAGGAGGCAAGTTTCTTTCTTTTAGTATTAAGTTTGTTAGGATAGCAGCAGTGTATAAGATAAATGGCAGTAAGAAGTTGGTAGCTAGACATTTTCTTGCAGTATCTGTAAGGAATCCATCGATCCTATAACGGGTGCCTAGTTTCTGATGCATGGATTTAATGGTTTGTAGTATATGGTGTGGTAAATGGTGTGGTCATATTTGAGACTGTCATCTATTATTATGCCTAAAAATTTACTGTAAGTTACACTTTCAATGATAGTATTATTTACTGACTTTATGGTAAAATATTGCTTTTAACATTGGCAACTTTTTAAGGTAAAAAGCATTAACTTAGTTTTCTTGGGGTTGAGTAGGAGGTGTGATTCTTTGAGGCAGGTTTCTACAGAGGAGAAATATTATGGGTAATCTCTTGGAGCTTATTTATTGTTGAGGCTGCACAAATTAATGTTGAGTCATCTGCATACTGAACTAAACTAGCATGTTGAGTGGAGGTGTGGAGGTTATTAATACATATATTAAATATGAAAGTACCCAGGATAGAGCCCTGAGGGACACCTGCAGTAACTGGTTGGAAGGATGATTAGCTTTGTTTAATTTAGTGGTTGTTGCCTTCCAGTTAGGTAACTAAGAAATCATGACAAAGAGTATTGTGAACATCCTATTGAGGACAGTTGAATGGGCAGTTGGTGGTGTGAGACAATATTAAATGCTTTAGGCAAGTCTAAGAACATGGTGGACACAAACAGACCATTGTTTCTATGTTGGTTTATTATATTGGTAAAATGTAGTATTTATTTATTATTTATTTATTTGGAGTTTGTTTACTAGGAGAGTCCATTGGGCCACTAAGAGCCCATTTTCAATGGAGTCCTGGGGAGAAAAGCTCCAGACAGTACATATACACAATATGAAGTACTAATTTCACAATAAGCATCACAAAAAGTTTTACAGGAATACAGACTAAATATGAAACTAATAAGAAAATATTAAATAAATTTGGAATGGCATTTTGTTTAAGCATTATAAAAAGATATATAGGAATACAGAGTAAATATGGAACTAACAAACTAACAAGAATATATCAAATAGATTTAAAATAGTAAAAAAAGAAATGTTCCTCTCCCCGTGGGATAGTTATTCAGCAATTGGTCAAGATACTCAACAAGAGGTGAGGAGGTAATGCAGCATTGTTTAGTTTTAGGAGAGTGTGGAGGGTATTAGAGGGCTCAAGTAGGATGGGAGCAAGAGCATTCTCATAGTGAAGTTAGGTGTGAGTGAAGTGAGGTTTTAAAAGAGGGGAAACTGCTGATAGAATGGATAGTGGGTGGTAAAGAATTCCAGAGGCATGCTAGGGAGAAGGACATTAGTTGATTTCCTGCTGGTTGTGCTGGTTTGTGCAACCTAACTAATTTTTGAGAATTAGAGCTAAGAATGCAGTCGAGCAGTAGTGGTGCATATGGATGCATTTCTATAATATTTTGGAGGGGAGAGAATCCCTTCTGGTCTGTAGTTATTACACTCTGTAGATGTGCCACCTTTGTGTGGTGGTTTGAGGTAGGATTTTTCCCACAGTGATGGGACATATCTTTCTGCTATGAACCTATTAATTAGTATGGACACAGGGAAGGCCATTACTTCTGCAGCCATTTGAAGTAGTCTAATTGCAGCTGGTCTGCAGGTATGGAAGTACTTTTTAGTTTAAGGAGGAACTTCATTATGACTGAGGTAGATACTGGACTAAAATTAAAGATCGGGTAGTTTTTGTTTGGCAGGGGTAGAGAGAGGGGAATAGATGTATTAGTGTCTAAAAGAGATAATATTGATTGTATAACGTAGGAATTAAACTGTGCTGGAATAAAGTCTGTCATATTGTCTGTTTTTGGAGGTGGGGGTGGTCTTGCCAGGGTGGAGTATTTTTATTTAGTGCTGGCCAAAACATTTTGGGTTGTTTTGATGTTTGTCTTGTAGATTTGGTGTAGTATGTTTGCTTGCCCTGTTTGACATGGAGTTTTGGAAGGTTTCTAAGATGTATACATTGCTGAAAGGCATTTTGAGTTCTATTTTATACCAGTCTTTCCAGGCTTTATCCCTTTTTATCACGAGTTTTATTTTTTTGTTGTTGTTGTTTTTTTTTGTTTTTTTTCTTTTGTTAGCCATGGTGTGGGATTGAACTTTACTCTTTTATTATGGACTGGTGCTAGATAATTTAAAGTCTGTAAGAATATGTAATTAAAGTGTTCTACAGCAATACCTAATGGCATTGTTCTATGTAAACTTCAGTTCTATTGTTTTAGTGTTTCACTGAAAAAAATATTTGCAAAAAGTGGTTGTATTCTATATTTGATTATAGATAACATGTTTATCTAGGTTATGGTGAGTTCTAATGGGATATGTTTGTATGTTGTCACTTATATTGAGAGGCAGCCTGCTTTTGTCAGTTTGTCTGCGTTGTTTGTAAGGAGCCAGTCTAATGTTGAGTGTTTCCCTAAATTTTTATTGATTCTAGTGGATGTGGATATTAATTTTTTGAAGTTGTATCAGTTTATGGATTCAGTGGGGGAGTGGAATTTATGAGTTGCCAGTCTATATTTAAGTCTCCAACTATTATAGTTTCATGGTTAATTTGTTGAGATATCCAATACAGGATGCTTTCAGCAGTATCAATGTTATTCCCTGGTGGTATATAAATTGCTGTTAAACATATAGTTTTCCTACTGTTAATTTTTAAAAGAGTTATTAGAAATTCAGCATTGTTAAATTTGGGTATTTCCTGTGGGAGTAAGATGGCAGGGATTTTTATAGATGATTGCTACACACTATACCACCTGCATGCTTGTTTTGTCTGTCATGCCTAAGTATATTGTATCCTGAGGATGATCATATTATCCTTTATTTCTTTTTTAACTAGGTTTTGGTAACAATGGCTATATCAAGAGTTTATGGCGGCTACCATATATGTCATGGATTTTCTTGCACATATTTCTTAGGTTCATATGTAGTAGGGTGAGTTTGTGTTCTGCTTTTTGTTGAGAAGTATTAGGTGACTGGTTTATTTTGGGGTTGGAAGTGATGGTTTTATGACGAGTAAGACCTGGTTTGGGGTGAATATCTCCACTAATTTTTTGAATTTATATTTAACAGAGGGAAGAGTGTGGCCAGTAATAATTTGGTCTTGGTTTGGTTTTGATCATAAATGTGGATATTTAGTCTTAAGATATTTATAGATAAATAAATCAGATATGGTTTGTTTTTAGACATATGGTGTTATAGAGAAAGACATGCTGGGTAGATTTTGATATTCTTTGTGAGGATTGGTTGAAGTCCAATAATTTGTTTTTGGCCTGCTCATGGTGAGGAAGCTCACTCCAGCCCCTTTTCAGTGTGCATGCCTGCAACATACTTGGTCTGCCTGTATCAGCACAGCTCAGGTCCCCCCAGCAACTACAACAATGACAAATAGAACCACTGCTATGCTACAGTCATTGCAAGGAAAGAGTAACACCTCTTAAGCATACCCACCAGACAAGTCTGCATAGGTGACTGGATGTTTGCAGTTTCTTGTTATTAGCAGAATTGGTCCTTAATAGTTATGTTTTAAACATCATGACTGGTTGTTTACATTTCTTTTTATAGCATATTTGTTACTTTTACTAGTTATTGCTTTGGCCAGCATACACACCTGCAAGGGCTCCCCACCACCACCCCAGGCAACTGTAGCTTGCTCTCTTGCCACTAAGTGGCACAAGTAATATACTACTTTTATCTTGTCTCAACTAAATTTGCCTCCCCATTAGAATTCCTAAAGTAAGGCTAGTACCATTTACTTGGTGTGGTTTGTCCCCAGATGGATTTCCCTTCCTTTGCTTTACTTACACACCAAGGCCATAAATATAGTGTGTCTGTAACTATCTGCTTACACTCCTACCTTTCTGCCTCTACCTCTTCCTTGCTTTCACTTACCTTATAACTCCAAGGCTTCCACTTCTCATACTGATTGTTTTTCTTTGCACTCTTCTGTGAGGGAGTGCCAGCCCGCTCTGTTCCCCTTCACTATGCTCGGGCTCACTCCGGTCCCCTACCCTACACCCATTCGCAACCACCCCTGCATCACCTAGACTTATTCCAGTGCTAACCACTACGGTATCTTCCACTAATCAAGAATTAGCCTCCATCTGCCAGTCAAACTTCAGTTAACCAATCACACTATTTGTAACACTCCTCCATCTCCTCACACAACTTAATTGCAACAGTACTTAATCACACTACTTCCACAACACTACAACAACACCCTTCTTTCCCTATATCTTCATCACATCATCCAGGTAACCCACTTTTTAAAAAGAATACACACCATGCTCTTTCTCCTGCCCACACTCTATACCCTACTGCTATCTGCATACTATCTACCATTCTACAGTTACTTACAGATACAACATGTCCATAGTCCCACACTATATTATACTAATACAATCCACTCCTCACTCTCTTACCTTGCCATCTCCCCCAAATCTACAATCATACACCTATTGCATACTTCCACTTCAAACAAGTAGTTGTCAGTAATACCACTAACCACTTCAGCAAACACCTTCATATAGTTTCAAAATTGTCACACAAACATGCATGTGTATTATCAGAGATTCCCCGTAGTGGTGATATACACCCTAATCCCGGGCCACATACTGCACAACATACCATCATGGCTACCATTCCACCCCTTCCTCATATTAAAACTGCAGACCCTTTCATTTTTGACATTAACCTTAGAAGCCTAGTTAACAACATCACAGACTTTCATGCAGTCATTGCACAATACTCACCAGACATTCTTATAGCAACAGAAACTTGGTTAAAACCCCATATAACAGACCCAGACATACTCCCACAAGGTTATAGCATACATGGGTTAGACAGGATCAGGAAGAAGGGTGGTGGGATTGCAATCTTATACAAAGATAACCTAAGCATAGACTACCTACCCATCAAATACCTTATGATACAACTTTGAAGTTCTAGTAACACAGCTCAGAACCAACTCAAAGAAAAATATTACCATAATAGCCACTTACATACCTCTCAAGAATCCTTCCACTGCCATTGAGGAACTCATAGCCTGGACAGCCTCCACATACATCCATGAAACCATTATTACAGGAGAATTCAACTTAGACTAGAACACTTGCACTGGTGATAACCCCTCTACCTTCATAAATCTACATGGTTTCTCCCAAACAATCCAGTTTCCTACACGAATAAATAAACACAGCAAAAGGGAATCAGTCTTAGACTGGTCCCTTATCAACAGTACCACCCACAACTATCTCTCTGGATGCCTTCCAAATAATTTAAGTGACCATAGACCTACCTACTTAATCCGTCATCATCTCAACTCACCCAGAACCATAGTTTACAAAGTTGTACAAAATACCAAAAACTTCACCAATGAAGCATTCATAGACATGCTCAATAAATGCAACTGGACACTACTCCATCATCTCCAACTTGACCATGCCATAATATACTTCAATAACACATTTCTAGCTATTCTAAATAGCTTAGCACAAACTCGTACATGTTGTGTTAAAAATAAGAGATTGCCCTGGATATCAAAAGAAACCATTAAACTTCGAAAATTAAGGGGCAAAACCTGGTATCAATACCAAAAAACAAAAGACAATAAAACTCTGCTAGCATACCAGCAACTCCACAACCAAACAAAACAACAACTCAAACTAGACAAAAAAACATGTTATACAACTATGCAAAACAAATATGAAAACAAATCCCAAAAAGTTTTGTTCTGGCAAAGAATTAGCTCACTCCACCCAGGTAAAGCTACAACTCCAGAACCAACCACCAATAACCAAAGCATGAGTATCATCTTACAAATCAACACCTACTTTATAAACATCATCCTCTCCTTATTTACAGGGAACAATTCCACCCCTCTGTCTCTTCCACCTAATGTGGACTTTAACAACAACTTTTTGACCTCATACCTGTCCCAACTAACACCATAAGAACAATGCTGAAAAAACTGAAACCTTCTTCTTTAGCAGCTAACCAACTTCCCAATGAGTATCTCAAACTGCCAGCTGGTGCCATAGCTCTTTCTATCTCCATTCTGATAAATAGGTCTATAGCAGAACAATATGTCCCAAAATTATGGAAAATTTCCTACATCATCACTCTGCATAAAGGAGGAACATCAAAAAAATTAAACAATTACAAGCCCATAGCCATCCTTTCCCTCTGTGTCAAAATTCTGGAAAAATGTATCCACACTCAATTATTACAATACCTGTTATCTCATAACCTTATCTCTCTCTCCCAACATGTTTCAGACCAAAACACAGCACCACCACAGACCTAATTAATTTCTCTAGCACCATCAACCAGCTGTGAAATTCAAAGCAGCAAGTAGCATCAATCTTCTTAGACATGTCAAAAGCATTTGACACTGTCTCCCATCAGAAACTCCTTAGTAGTCTTGCCTCACTAAACCTATCAAAGACTTCCTTCTCCTGGTTCCTAACCTATCTTTCTGACAGACAACAAGCAGTACGATGGAAATCTGAACTCTCACCACTTCTGCCTGTCTCGGTTGGAGTCCCCCAAGGATCAATATTAGGATCCCTTCTTTTCACCATCTTCTCTAATGATCAAGCCTCATCGACAACACATGCTAAAGTAGTTCAGTATGCAGACGATTCAACTTTAATCAGCTCAGCAGATACCTTACCAGACCTCCAAATAGTAGCCCAAGAAGTTTTTAATAATATAGAAACATATCTAAGTAAATCACAACTAATCCTCAACCCCAAAAAAGACACAGTTAATGCTATTTACCAGTAGCAAACAATCACTGACTTCCTTTCACTATTCTCTCAGAAAACAATGCAGTCATCCAACTAGTTGAGCATACAAAACTCCTTGGAATGACAATTGACAACAAACTCAGATCTGACCAACACATAGCCACCACAATTAAGAAAGTTCACATCAAACTTGGCTCACTGTACAGAAGAAAGCCATCCTCACTGAAAATACCAGACTAGCCATAACCAGAACCTTCCTCCTCTCTACACTCCTAGATGCTTTCCCCCTCTTTACCAACTTAAAAACAAATCAGAATTAACCAAACTGGAAACTTGCTACAACAAAATAGCCCATTTTGCAGCCATCCTTTCCCACCAAGCCCACCATTATATTGCTCTACATAAATTAAAATGGCTCGATCTACCTAACCTTTTTCATCTCTACCAACTTAAATTCACACACAATATCATCTTCCATCCTGACAGTTGCCCATCCCTCAAGGATCTTGTTGTTCCCTAGTCATGCCCAAGAAGTCTCTGGCTTCACTCTTAAGGTGAATATGACTGAATTGTGCTCTGATTTGATTTAGGAGGGTGTTAAAATTAGAAGTAAACAGAGCTGTTTCATGTTGATAAGAATCAAATCCAAGATCGTGTTGCCCCTTGTTGGGGTATGAATGTCTGGGGACAAATCTTTGTGAATATATAGGTTTCTTAGTTACTGGAGGACGAGTTGAAGTCCTATAAGAGAATGGTGTTTGGATGAATTCTTAGGGCTTCCATATTACTTTAGTAGGATTCATGGGCCAATAGGGTCAAAAAGGGCATCTTATATTTGGCTATAGTGTGATATGGGGTTTTTGCTAATGGAAAGTTGGACATGGAGGAGTTCCAGGCCATTATCCTGCTGCTTAATGAATCTGAAGGTGTAGTTTTATTTTACAAACATAGACACACCACTGCATCTAGTACCTTCATCTAGTTCAGTGGGTCTGAATTCATGGTAGGCATTGAAACCTTACACTGATGGGGATCTCTCAATATTCTTAAAATGAGTCTCTGAGATGATGCATGTATTAATGATTCAAGGTTAAGGAGTGCCTGAAGGGAGTATACTTTTCTATTTTGGCTCCTAGCATTTAGCAGTAATACCTTCATGTTTTCTGAATTTTGTTTTGCTATATTGGAAAGTTTTGTAAACTGGCTGTGCATAAAAAAGGCACCTTATGGGTGTGGATAAGGTATTTTTCAATATTCAAAAGCCTTGGAGGGGACAGGTGCAGGTCACCTTGGCAAAGAGGTTAGGGCTGTCTACCATGTCCTTCCAGGCAGATATATATTGTACCCATTTCAGTGACAACAGGAGCTAAGCCAATTGTTAGTCAATAATTTTTTGATCATAATGTGGCATCACTCTAGGTGAAGGCAAAATACTGCTTAGGCCTCAGTGCAAACCTGCCTCGGACACATATTCTGAGAGCTACAGCTTGTCTTTCCTTATATTGTTCAAAAAAGTGTACCTCAGGTTGTTTACTCCTATGTGGTCTATGACTGAGTCACACATGTTCCTGTGGTACAAGAACTTGAGATCATGCATTATGTGGTGAATCTTGGCTCCCAATAGGCAGCTGACCATGACTCTTTATTCAGACTAGTAAGTGGTACATCAGTGTATATCACTAAGGAATATCCTAAGACTATGACATTTGGTTGTCTGGCGGTTTACCTTATGGAGTCACAAGCTGCGACACCATGAGTTATAGGTGCATGCTTCAGTGGAGTACCGTGGGGGATGCTGCTAAACTGAGCATTCACTACAATAAAGGAAATGAGTCTTGCTCATTTAACATTTTATTTATTTATTTTTTTTTTTGAAAGACATTGCAAAAAACAAAGATAATATAAAAGCTTTCATTGGAAGAAAGGATGTATTATCTTTGTTTAGGTAAAGTGAGGCAGGATAGCCAGGTAACAATTACTTCGTACAAAGTCTGTCAGAGACTTCCTTTTCTTTTGCTGTGCATGCCCACAGAGCTTTGCTTACTGACAGCAGTCTATGGCATGAAATGCTAGCATACATCATAGCGGTGGAAATAACATCAGCGAAACTGGAAAATAATTTGCAGTACCAACCACACACTTATCACCCGTCCCCCAACACACAGTCTGCACATGCACCAAAATGAAACATTTTCCCACTGATTCCTTCAATAGTATGTCCAAGTATGTACAAGCATCAAAACACCAAAATTAAACATTTCCCCTCAGCACTCCCTTCAGTAGTTTGGTCAAGTATGCACAAGCACCAAAATAGCACATTAACCCCAGCCATCCTTTATTAGCAGTTACAAGTATGCACCCGCAAAAAAATGAAACATTTCTCCAAGTCGCCTCTTCAGTAGTTTGCCAATGTATGCAAAGGCACTTCAGTGACACCAGAATGAAACACTGTCCCCCATAATACCGTCAGTATTTTGTCCATGTCTTCACAAGCACGTCACCGACACCAAAATGAAACATCTCCCCAACAAACCCTTCATTAGTTTGCTCATGTGTGCAAAAGCACTTCACTGACACCAAAATTAGTAAATTCCCCAATGACCCCTTCTATAGGTTGTCCATGAATGCAGAAGCATGAAAATGCAATCAAAAAATCTTTAAATAAAATCAAAAATTGTACCTTCTTTAAAAACATATGGCAGTATACATCCCTTTTTCCCTAACTCTCACAACTCTGTATTCTCATGGTAATTTGCTGCTTACTGGGTCTGGAGTAAGTTGAGGGCCATTTACACATTTAGTATGCAATGAGATCCTTTTAGATTCATCTCTATGAATGTGAAACTTGAAGCATAGCTGCAGCACTGTACAACAGCAGCTAGCTTGCCTGAGTGAGACATTGCTACAGCAAAATATGACTGGCTTGCTCTGCTTGTGTGTTACTAACGAAAAAAACAGAAAGTTATTTATTTGCATTTTTCTTGGGATCAGCTATGTAATATGGACCATTATAGATTCTGATTCATGCACGATATCCCCAAATGGTACAACACTTTAATTCTTACACTATAGGTTGCCTTACAGTTAAGCTGTTACAGTTAAGCAGAGATAAAGCCATACTACCTAGAAACAAAACAACTGAAGTTTTTTTAATAAAGATTTCAACATTAATTAGGGGCTTTCATTATTTAATGCAATGATGAATGTACTGGCATTAACAAGTCAGTCTTAAACACAGCCAAATGGAAAATACAATGTCTTTACACCATATAAATCACTGACACCGTTAAAGGTATATTGATCACACACACACACACACACACACACACACACACACACACACACACACACACACACACACACACACACACACCCGCACACTTGCACACCCGCACACACGCGCGCACACACACACACACACACACACACACACACACACACATATGCACGCACTCATGTGCACACACACACACACACATATGCATGCATGTATGTGCACACACACACACACACACACACACACATATGCACACACGTATATGCATACACACACACACGCACGCACACATGCACACACACACATACACGCACACACACACACATATGCACGCACGCATGTGCACACAAACACACACACACACACAGACATATGCACGCACGTATGCACACACACACACACACACACACACAAGCACATGCACACACACACACACACACACACACACACACACACACACACACACACACAC
Source organism: Protopterus annectens (assembly GCF_019279795.1). NCBI lineage: Eukaryota > Metazoa > Chordata > Ceratodontiformes > Protopteridae > Protopterus > Protopterus annectens. The sequence continues at coordinate 165,798,969 of NC_056729.1, forward strand.
ACACACACACACACACACTCACACACACACACACACACACACATACACGCACATACACACACCACACACACACATACATCTATATTTCATATTTCAGCTGGCATGCTCCATAATGGATGCTATTTGATTTGAGTGTTTTTCAGGTTGCCCAGGGCACTTGTTGATATGTATACATCTGGGAGGCCTTTGAGGTTTTGGAAGAATGTATTTAAGAGCCTCAGCATTTGTAGGTCTATATGTCTTCTTTGCATTGTATGTAGTGAGTATAGTGTGGTATTGCATGTTTATGACAAACTCATTCGGTATTAGCAGCATCTGTATGTGAAACACTTGCCTCCAGTAATATTGTGCAACTGCATCTCTTACACAGTGTGTCAGTTTGCTTAAGAGTTAGACGGTTGTCAGTATGCATGAGATAATTGCTGTATTAACTCTGGATGCCCATTTCTGCCTACAGATAGTAGAAAAGTGAATATCGATGGTCCCAGATACTTACCGTGTGATCTACAAGGTAGGTACAGGAGGAGTTTACAACTGACTTGCATAGGTGCTATATCGATAAAGACTACAGTATAGGTCTAAACTAATAGGGCAGTGCTTTTCTATGCATAAACCAGTTGCTCATGGTGCAGCTAAGTACTGGAAAAATTCAGAGGTTCATTTTAAAGAGTAAATTGAAACTCCATTTACCCGTGTCTGTTCAAGGCTGTCAAACACCTCGTCATGCAAGTACTTTGACTTTGTACAGGCAGAAGAAATCAACAAACAAGGGCAAAATATCCCTCTAGCCAGTCACAACACACTCTCCTAGGTTTCTTTAGCGATTTTCAAGCACAGTTGAGACTAGGCTAATCTCTACTTCCACTAGAGTGTAGGCCAAACTTTTCAAACGTTATAATCACTTAAATATGCTAAAAGTGGAGAATGACAATAAATAACAGTTTAAAATATTAGCAGTGCTTTTGAATATCAACAAAAAGAGCTACACAGCAAGGCAAAATACTTAATTGGCTTGGATAAAGCTGGAAATCAACAGAAACACTCTGATTTAAATGGTGTGGTCAACAGTGCTATGGGGCAACTGGATAACTGGGCTCGATTCCTTGGTGATCTACTAGACCACATCCCAAGTAATTATGTACAAGCCTATATGGCCTATGTGACAAATTAAATGAGCAGTTGCCTTACACAGCTAACAGTGCCTCTTAAGTGGGAGTGACCTCGTCTGTATGATACTGTTATATCTATCATACTTTAGAATTTACCTGTTCCCATGTGCAAATTACAGTGTGAAAAAATATATGACTGCTCTAAGAAATCAGATATGTTTAATCCTTGCACATGTAGTCAAATAGTTATATTTTTGCAGAATTTTGTCATTAATTTATGAAATCTCAAGGTACAATGCTGAGTGGGAAATTACCTTTTATTTGCAGTAGAGTGGCATATATAATTATCATATTAGTAGGGGCCCAGCCCCACATGTGGCAGGCACAAATTTGGTGTGCAAGACTGACAGTCTCTGGGCCTGGAGAATATGCTCCTTCCTTCCCTGAAATGTAATACTCATATTCAACTAAACATAAAAAAAAAAACATCAGAAGCTTGGTATGCTTTATAGAAATGCTTACTTTCTATCAACAGCTACAAGACAAACCCTCACTTCCACCTTCCTTCTACCTTCTCTATTGTATGGTGCTCCTCTTCTAACCAACCTCACAGCTTATTTCTCCTCAAAACTAGAAAGTTGCTACAACAAAATCACCAAAATTACCACTAATTCTACTCATTCCACACACCATTGTATCTCCCTCCACAGTCTTAAATGGTTAGAACTCCCTAATCATCTTGACTACCTTCAACTTACTACTGCCCACAAACTAATCTTTAAACCCACTGCTTGCCCTGCACTAACTAATATCTTGCCTTTCTACAATCCTCTTAGGCCCCTAAGATCAGCCCACCAAAATCTTCTTTCAGTACACAAACCTAAACGACCCCCTGGCCACCCTCTACTTTCTTATACTATAGCAAAAAAAATGGAACTTGTTTCCTCCCCTGCTAAGAATTACTACAAACCCTGAACAATTCAAATCTCTACTCCATTCCCACCTCTCCCAAAACTGGAAATGTAATTGTATACTTCCTACCTAAATCCACTAACGTCACCTATTCATGATTCTCCCTCTTGCTCCTCTTCATCCAACTCTTTCTTCAGCTCCCCACCCTCAGCTTCTTTAACATTTTTCTCCGTGTATAAACTCTATGTAAATACTCTATATATCCTCACATCCTTACTGCCTATAATGCCTCTTCATGCAACTGTATCTTTGACCACGAATGTAAAATGAATCTTCGTCTAATTGTTCTTTTTTCCTCCACCTGGCATTTCTTCTCCTTTTACTTCTTTGCACCGCCTCTTTCCTACACTTCTCTTCTGATTTACTTCTTTTGCATTTCAAATATATGTGCATTTCATTTTTTGCCTTTTTTCTCTGTGCTAATTATACAAATGTATAAAATTTAATTTTTTTGCTTGCTTGTAAATTGTTTAATTGTGCAATTTGTTTGTAATATGGAGCTTTTCTCCTCGGGCCACCACTGAAAATGAGCTTTCAGGCCCAGTGGATATAACCGGTTATCAAACTGGAAATAAATAAATAAATAAATAATATGGTGTGCGGTAATTTGGTAGAATGTGAATGAGTTAAGGGGAGATTTGTTTAAGTGCTTTTAGTTTTGGCAGGAGGAAGGTGGACTTCTGTAAGTGTCTGGGGTAAGAGTTTAAGTATTGGTTAGGGGAGGGGATATACTGAGTGCACTATTTTTGTTGGTATTTATGATGGTTTCAGGTTTAGAGTGTGTGTAAATGTTTACAGGTTAGAGCTAAAGGAATCACTAAGAAATAGGGTGTATTTACTGTTGTGCTTGTGTTATTAAGTGTATAGTATGTGTCTGACTGTCTTTTGTAGAGATACTTTTAAAAAAAATATTGTTTCTAAGGAAAGGAGTAGAGAAGGTGTTGAGGCAGGGCTAGGGTCAGAATTATCATACATTAATAATGTGATGTTGGGGGTGCTTTATTATGCATTTAAATTGAATTATAACTCAACAACTAAGCTGTTTGGTACAAAAATGTTCCCTCCATATTATATGAAATTGTTCCTCGGAGCAGAATAATGTACAACAATGAAAAAATATCACGAAAATACTCATGGAATACTTGGAGGGTGCCAGCATCCTAAAATGAACAGCTACATGAACTCCATTAAAAAAAGGTGGCACAGATTGCACTCAGGCTAATGTACTGTGCATCTATTGATATGCACATGCTATACTCATATACAGAACATCAGTCACATGACTGCTACATGACTGAGGAGGAGGAGGAAGATTATAGTGACTTCATAGATCAACGTTATTTAGAAAAAGATAACAGATATCTTTCTTAAATAATGTCATTATATAAGATCAGTAACTCAAATACAGCCATGGGTAATACATGATTTACACAAGGCTTGCCTTAGATGATCCCTTGGTTTCATCAACATTATCAAACCACTCCAACTGTGGACAAATCTTGCACTACCCATACCAAAACATTAGTGACTGATAATAATACTCTAATAAAGCTGACATTTGTGCACCCAGGGCAAGCAGAATTTTAAAGCAATTACATATAATATAAAATAAGAAGAAGCTGAACAAAGCAGAGAAAAAGAGAAGTAGAGAAAGTGTATTTAGCATATTTTATATCTGTGGTTTGCAGCAAGCTTCAGTCTGTCAGGAAATGCAAAAGGTGTTGGCTAGTATTACCTCTTGGCTAATAGCTTCCTTAAACATCAGAAGCTGCCCAACATTTGTAAGCCTTTCCTCTACTTTACAACTGTAAAGATACAATGGACTCCATATCAAATAACTGCAGGCTAATTGAAAAATCATTCACAATGTATAACTGTAAGCATTTCTATGTTATACTGAAAGGTGCAGATACCAAAAATAAATGCTGTATTTCATCTGCTAGCTACCCAGGAATCAAGAAGTTCACAGAAAATAGTCAGCTTTGTCACTTGCTGAACCTTTATAGCATTTATGTTGTAAAGAAAATACGTAAGTTGGATGAAAGATTGGATTTCTTGCATTCATTGCAGAGCCTTATATTGCTTATGTCCTTTTCAGAGAACTCTGCATTATTGACTTACAAAACTACCACAACCAATTGTAGTAGCTGTTTCTTTTTCTATTATTCTAAGATCAGTATCATGGTTTTCCATTAGAAGACAGTAAGTAAATGTTTTTTCTATAGTTTCATCAATAGTCTTTTAGGAGAAAAAGAGCCAGTGTGCTATTGTCAATGCTAACACTTCAATCAGACATGTTAACCTTTATGTGGCATTCATTTACAACTGAATGTTCTGCACCATTTGGAAATGAATATGTTTTTTTTTTTGTTGTTGTATTATATTGTTCTGGTATGTTGTTGTGATGGCTAAGAGTTTGTGTTATCTAATCTAGGTTACATTTCTATGATCATAGCTTTTCAGCTGTAGACAAGTTTTATTGTGCTTATTTCTTTTTTCAGTCATACTATAAATTAAAGAACTTAATTTGCAATACAGGAGCCTTTCAGTAGTAGTTGTCCTTCTAATAATACTTCAGTATTGGGGGTAGGGATCTGCCTTCAATAGTCCAACAAGCCTGCTTCATAGCAAAGTTCATGCAGTCACCTCCATCCTTACTTTCAATAGATGAGTGGCCAGATTTTTCAGTTAAAGTAAGCCTAACAGGGAGCAAGAAAAATTTTCTACAATGAGTATGGAGACAGATACCAGCTATGGGAACTGTTCAGCATTTCATAATTAATCAAAGCAATTAGTTATAAAGTAAATTGCCATGTTAGTTAATGTATGTTGTATTGGTAGCTCTCAGTGTAAAAGCATCACCTTTATTCATGCAATATGTAGATTCAACATTATAGTTTATTGTCCTAAAACTGACAAATGAGTCCATCTGTACAGTCACTCTGAACTATTTCTACTGTTTGAGATCAGAATGCCATTGATCATAAAATACTTTAGCTATTGTATCTGATCAAAACACTATAATAACATCCATCCTAAATGAAACAATAGATTCATAGGATCTTATTAGGCATGTGGCTGGGCAACCATATATAGCCTAGCCTTGCTACCCAGAGAGTGCTCATTGAGTGGATTTCCCAGTTCACCCAATGAAGGCAATACTTTTTAGCTCAGGAGTAAATGTGTGGATATCTACCTAATTGTCAATACATACTTTGAAAGAAGATAATGTGTTACTCTAACATACAAGGAGAGCCTATTATAGTTCCATGCACGTTCCATGTGAGGATTAAGTCCACCATGACCCCAGATTATGTATAACAACCACCTATAGTTGCTGAGTACTAAGGAAAAGAGAAACTCTTCAAACTGCTCAGTGTGATCTGACCTAATCTCTGTTTTCACTTAAATAAAAATGAGCAAGTACTTTGTAAGGAACGTGAATGTGATGAAAAACAAAACATCCCTCAAAACATTGGACATTTACTTTAACATAGTAATCTGGAATCCACAGTGAAACACTCAAGCAGCAGACTGATATCGATAACTACATCTTTACCTTGTAGTAACATTATAATAAACTGATTGATACCGTCATATCCAGAGTCCATTCCAACACTGTTCAGTGCAAGGAAATGGTACAATATCTTACCACTACGTCTGTTATTTGTGAAGCACAGATAATGAGACAGATTGTACAGGTTAGTAAAATAGATAACATATATTGCTTACAGTTAGACACCTACAAACTACAGAGTATGTCACCCAACTATGTTTCACATAATGTTATAAAGTAACTGGCATGCACAGACATCTAGGACTTAATATTACTACTATCAGTAGTTCATTCTCAACAACAAAACCACAAATAGTGTTCTTCCATTCTGCATGCACTGAGCAAGTGATCAGATATCCAGTGCTGGAAATCCTTTTTAGTTGAAGTTCCTGCTCTAGTAATTTATGGGTCCATGCCAGGTGCCAGCCTTGTTGTCCAGACATTAATAATAAACACTTTTTGTTTAATCACTAGAGTGTGATTTGTGAGTACTTCTTCCAGAAGATGAAGGTGTGATAATCTGGTGAAGTCTCTTTTCTCTTAGGTGTAATGTAGTGACCTCAGAGTTGCTGTGTGTGTGTGAGTGTGTGTGTGTGTGTGTGTGTGTGTGTGTGTGTGTGTGTGTGTGTGTGTGTGTATGCCTATACATACACACACACACACACACACACACACATATATATATATATATATATATATATATATATATATATATATATATATATATATATATATATATCTATGGATCCCCTTTATAATTGCAAAATACTGAAATCTCAAATTTCAGTATTTCGCGAAAATAAAGGCAAAACCTTCAAATACTGAACATTCACAATCCCAAAACTACAAATCCCAAGCACACAGCATACACCACACCACACATAAACTACAACACCCACACTGCAAAAAAAATAAACACACAAAAACAAAACACCACACATCCACATGCCTACACTACACATAAGCAGGGGGTAAGCCCCCCTGCATCCCCCACACCCACCCTACTTATATATGCTAACTCTGAGATTGCACAAACAGTAAAAGACAGTAGACTCACACCCAGACATTCCACAGTCCCTCCCATATACACACACACACACACACACAAATCACACATAGACAAACACCAACACATCCAACAATTACACACTCATACGTTCACCTTCCTACCCTAACCCACACATACAACTTACAAACAATCTCACATACACTCAAACTCCCACCCCAAACCCTTACAAAACACTCACTTAACTTAGATTCCATGTAAATCCATAGACTATGCCTAACAACATCCAAACAAAACAGCACACGTAAAGCCATAACCGCAAATTCAAAACATTTGAAATTCGCCTTTATGGTCACGAAATACTGAAATTTGAGATTTCAGTATTTCGCGATTATAAAGGGGAAATATATATATATATATATATATATATATATATATATATATATATATATATATATTTTTTTTAATTATTATTTTATTTATTTTACATTTGTTTACCAGGAAAGTCCGACTGGACACATGTCCATTTTCAGCGGAGGCCCGGGGGAGAAAAGCTCCATAGTTACCAAACAATAATATATGTGACATTTACACAGTGCAGATATTAATATAGTAATAGTACATTTGTACAAGAAAACTATGATTTCATATGTAAACCACTGTAATGAATATGTCATTTTACACCATAAACAGTGAAGATAACACACAGCAGAGTATACACCATAGTAGTGGAGTTAGGTATAATTAGATAGTATTCAGACAGTAGCTTATTTACAGTAGAGTGGGTTTAGAAGTAATTAGACAGTAGCAGATGTACAATTTGATAGATGGTTGACAATGGTAACTTGACAGATAGATATAAATATATATATATATATATATATATATATATATATATTTGTTGTCATTGTTGTTTGTCTTTTGGTTTTTCCTGTTTAGGGGCTGCCACAGCAGAACTCCGATCCACTAAAGATTGGCAGTAGATTTTCACGAACACCGAGGTGCCAGCTCGACGTCCAACCTTCAACAAAGGCACACCCATTTACGCATGTCTTTCGAACACCCACCCAACCGCGGGGAGGACATGCAGACTAAACACAGAAACACTCCCCGCACTCCAGCCAAGAATTGAAGGGGAGAACCTCTTGCTTTGAGGCAACAACGCTATATAGGGCCTATATCACAGTATCAAAAAGTAAAATGTCGAACGCTCACAATAGCGAAAGTGCCGAAATGTCGAGGGTCCATTTTTTAAATCACTGTACAATGAAGATTGGGATATTTGCCCTTTCCTCACTGTAGTGCGATCTCAGAGTTGGACTATATAGTTAGCGGGGGGTGTGGAAGGCACAGCCCCCCACAATAATGAGTTTGAATTTTGGCACTTTCGCTCTTTTGAGCATTCGACATTTTGCATCTTCGATACGGTGATATAGACGATATATATATATATATATATATATATATATATATATATATATATATATATATATATATAACAGTGATAGAGATTTGAGGATACAAAGGCGGTTTACACTTAGAAAATCACCCTTTTAATTCTTTTTTTTCAATTAGAATGCTGTTTGCACTCATGTAACACTACCTTTTTGTCACTGTAGTTATTTGTGTCATGTAATGCTACCAATGTACTGTCACAGAGCCATCAGTGTACTCACAAATCACTTACCAAAAGCCCCCTGAAGGCATGTGTGCCCTGCATTAGCATGCTGTGCTTAAGGCTTCTATTCCTTCAGCTCCCATATTCTTGTACCTGTTGAGAATGCTTCCAGTAGGTCTGGTACTGTCTAGCTTCAGCTTGCAGTATGACTTCCAGTGACGCTGCATGAACTGTAGTGATTTCTAAGGCAGATATGCTTCATGTAGAAGGAAAATGGCCAAGGAAATCCATTAGCACTTTTGGCATTGCATTTCATTGTAAAAAGTTCAGCAAAAGTTTCCATAGAACACTCTTCCTAACTAACAGATGCTATGATTAGTATAACTGATAGTTTTTCTCAGCAGTGCAGGTTGAGAGGCAAATTTGGTTATACAATAAAAAAAGAGTAGTTCATTAAATCCTAATTTTGACCACTTTATGAATACGAAACAGTGTGTCTTCAAAAAATAATGTGTTTCCAAGAAGATATACAGATATCTGCTACATTGCTCACCTATACTTAAGCCTAGGACTTTATAAGTGTTAATTATTCAGACTATGTAGCAAGAACCAAAGCTACTCATGGATAACTTAATTATCCTAACTTGTGATATTCTAATTGTATAAACCACTTCATCCTCGATATTGTAATCTATCATTGTACTCAGATGTTCATCGTGCTCGATCTATCATCATCTGTGACATATGTCCTGCATGCATTGATCATGTTGATCTATTTTATTGAAAGTACTGCATTGTATGTTGTATATTGTATATATTGTGTATTTTAGAGTGGAGCTTTTCTCCCCAGGCCTCCACTGAAAATGGGCTCACTATGGCCCAATGGACCATCCTGGTAAACAAATGCAAAAAAATAAATAAATAAATAAATAAATAAATAAATAACTATATAGGATTTGTTCAGAGTTACTACACCATATACTAGTTATACTTCTTTTTTTGTCCTTAGAGGGAATTTGTATAAAAAAATATTCTCTTTATTAACTAGCTAAATATATAAAATTTGCATTGCATGATTTTTGTGATAGATCCATACTTCACAACATTCTCAAAAAAGTTGTATCAAGACACTATGCTCATATGTTTAAAAATGTAAAAATGTAAGTATAAAATTAAGAAATTTACATAGCACCAGTATTTTTATTTAACCTTGTACCAGATACTTAGCTCTGCATATAGGGCTGGATCCCCAATGTTCTGTTAAGCAGTAAGGATGGGGTCTTCCAGGAAAGAAACAGCATGCAGACAACTCTGATTGACTAAAGACGTCAGCTAATGTTGAAGCAGGGAGTTTTGCAAGTCAACCAAACTTAGAGGTCGCATACTCTAAAAAACCTGCTGATAATACTCTGGTTAATGTGACCATGGCTGCCACCCGGTTATATCTAGAAGATTCAAATGTAATTCACAGACGCATACTTAACATATGTGTTTAAAATGTGTTCAACTGTCTGCAGCTGCACTGCATGCAAACAAAGGATAAAAATGAAAAGTGTGTTATGTAGTCCTACTATGACCAAATAACACAACAGTAATCTATGGGTAATAGAATAAATGTCATAGGGGCACTGAGCACATCCTTGTATCATGTAAAGTGCTATATACAACACCACCACAAGTGAGGTAACAAAAAGGAGGTTTTGGAAGACATCAATCAGTCAAAGACACTATAGAAAAGCAATATGGGATGCTCTGATTAAATGCACTTAGTAAATCTAGTGTAGCCCTGTATCTTTTCTGATCCAGAAATGAGGAGGGTAGAAAACCAGAATACATTGGGAAGGGACATTGCTGATGGCTAAGACAGCATAAAACAGGCAGTGTCAACAGATATGAAAAACACAGGTGTGAATGATACAAACAGATGGAAGAAGAAGGTCAACATACAAAGCATGAATAGGAGGAGGAAGAAGGTCAACATGCAAAGCATGAATAGGAGGAAGAAGAAGGTCAACATACAAAGCATGAAAAAGTAAAGTAACAACACAAATCACATCAATGGGGCTGTAATTTTCTGAATCTGTTTAAAGTTCTTCCCTCTAAAGGGTGATGACTGTCACAGAGTCCTTCTTTCTCATGGCACAACACCTGTTTTAAGACTAAACAGTAACTCCAAGGGTCCTGATAAGTTATACTTCAGACTGTTCAGGAGGTATTCCACAGTCAGCCAGTACATACTCCCTAGTTATAGTGTGGAGGGATTATGTTTGAGGGTATTTCTTGGGGCATAGCTGGAGTTGCGAGGGGAGGTAAAGCTGGAACTGAATTTGTCCGCTAACAGGTTAATTTCTTCCTGCACTCAACAAGTAGAGGATTTGATTAGTTCTGAACTCTGACACTAGAGACTGACTTGTATACTCCCATGTAAAAATACACACACACACACACAGTATATATATATATATATATATATATATATATATATATATATATTTATATATATATATAATATCCTGGTAAAAAGTTAGCATCTGAGTCAGAGACAGATGAGAATTGGCAGTGTTCACAGTAACATTCAAGGAATGGAAAATATGAAGCCATATTCCAGCTGCTTGATTAGACTGTTTCTAGATGTGAGCATTTGGGGCAAGTCAATATGTATGTGCACATTCAGGTGCCTCATACCCACAACTAGTTTTTTGCACTAATATACTATCAGACCTGTCGTAATACTGAGTAGGAGGATGTAAAACTAATGCTGGCTTCTATACTGAAGCACAGAGGCCTTCATAGGTTTGCAGTTTTTATATGTTCATAAATGTCTTGAGGGTCCGCATGTCACATTTAGGTTCCAGCAGATAAGGATAGGAGACATAACTAAATGGTGGCAATTTGAAAGGATTCATTTGCTATAAATAAGCTGAGGCTCCTTATGTGTAGAGTGCACCTGTCATCTGTTGGCATCTTTGGAAATAAAAAGACCTGGAATATTACTTAAGTCCTTGCTAGTCATTACATAAAGCACTCAGAATGCCATCTTTTCAAGGAAAATGTAATACCCTTTCCTTCCCTGCCTTTGCTGTTGTAAAAAAAAATTGGAGAAGGGAGGGGAAAATGTTAAATGTTATACTTGGGCTATGGTCTACTGAGCTCATGTCTGATTAGTGATGGAAAACCACACTGAATCATGACTGGGAAAGTTTGTTTTTACTGCTTTCATAAGTTAATGGTCAAGTTGAGATTCAAGACTGCTCGAAACTACAATTAGCCTGCTCTAAGCCACCCTGGCAGTATCAATGGCATTAGTCTCAGAGCAAGTGATCTTACTGAACCTCAGGAGGAACAACTTTTGAGGAGTCACTGAGTCCTGCTAGTAGTGCAGTTTGTTATGGCAGAACAACTTTTTCTACTCACTTGGGTAAGGAGTGCAGTGGAGAATGAATCTTTCTTGCTATAACACTAAGGATCTGCCTCTTATTTCTACACTTAGAATTGTCAACTATCATGGCATGAAACATAAAAGTCAATAAAAGTCACATTCTCAACTGCCCAGGAGTAGAAATGGATAAAGTTTAAGAATAATGCCACTTGCTAGTGGCCACCAAAACACTGCTATCAGGTTTTTAAATATTCTCACAGAAACAACAGTCACTAGGAGAATACAAAATCAGGTCAGTCTTCCTTGTGACTGAAATCACAATGTGAATCTCCTCTGAAGCAAATGTGCCAGAATCTTTAATGTCTACAAGCAAGAGGACTGACCACAAAAAGTGCTAAGTTACCACTGGTGCATTCAAAAGACTTATCTGAGAAGAAGTAACTGCCCCAGAGGACAAATCCTCTTTCCTGTATGAAATCTGATCAGTTGTGTAAGATGTAAACCAGCATAATTTTGAAATGCAAAATTCCTTCTGTTGGTTTAAATATATTAAATATGAAAGTTTATTGTATGCACAAGCCATGTCCTAGTTTAACTTTTTTTCTGAAAGTTTCTATCAATTACTGATGTCTATTTATTCCTTAATTAAGTAAATGATTAATTATCTTAATCGATATTGAATAGGTTTATAAAAAGCAGTTTTGTCTCCACCATGAAGTTACTTGCCAAGTGATAGGGGCAATAAACTTATTCTCATTTATCCACCTTCCATTTTTGGTATGAGTTTTTCTTCTACAAGCTTCTTAGGTATCTGAGTCCTGACAATGAACAGAAGCATAGTCAGCAGAATATGACATGGGTACTAATCTCCAGGGATGTGTACAATTCAATAACACTGATGTCCATTCACGCTTTCACCAATGTATTCATTCAAACTTACATTCAAAAACTTAGTAAACATTCAAGCACACAGTCATGCATGCAAAGCCATTTAGAATCCTCTACCCAGTCTACAAGTTAAAAACACACACAGGTGTTTATTCACCCATCTGTACCTAGAATCCCTGTCATTCACCCATTTCCTCATGCTGTTCTCATGCTACATTACTTTACTTCTGTTAATCTTTTCTAAAGTCTTTCTTCCACACACAACAGTCACAGTGACTAATATTAGTGTCTGGCTTCTACATAAAGTTTTTTAAACAAGAATGAACACAAAATGTGGCTAGTAATGTGGGTTGTTGGGGGCCATTAGAAAATGTAATGTATGTCCTTTTTTGCCAAGTATTATCATAGAACATTTACTGCCATTAAAAGTAAGCTCACTACTATTTCATCAGGTGTATATTTTTTATATCATCTTGGAGAACTTTGGCATTTTTTTACTCAAATAGTTATGTTTTCCAGTTTGCAGTCACTAGTACATATGGCCACTCATACTCAGTTCACCTATTTAATATTGGGGAATAATTTTCCAAATAAAAGTGGACTCTGTACAGAGTTTTGTGGAACAACATGAGCAACTCCTGTCAGGATATATAGGTAATATTTTACCCTGACTTGCGGACTGTTACTTAACTACTGTTTTAGCAGTTAAATTATTTATAAATTGACACTCAGTGCTCTAAAATTGCCAATTATTCTATTATGTGGAAGAGTAGTTAATGCATTTGGAAGATCTAGATAAGCAACACACACTACTAGCCCCTAATCGAGTTCTTTATCTCTACAAAAAATAAAAAGCACAAGATTCAATAGATACAATACTCATCGAATCCATAGGGTTCCGTAGCTAGCAGAAATAGGTTGTATATAATTCTGAATAAGTTCCATCATTTTCTAAAACCAATTTGTTAAGCTGATTAGTTTAAATGTATTTAGCTCTGAAGTGCCCCTACCATTTGTGATGTACTGCAATGACCTATCTGAATAGTTCAGAAATGTGTCTACATGATACAATTTTGTTTAACATGATCGATAAGGATTTATTTCAGTTTTTCTAGATTATGTTTAAGAAACTCAGCAGCTATTTTGCCTGGGAACATAGGGCTTGAGTTTTAATTTTACTCTAACAGCAGTTATCATATTAATAGTTGTATAAAGAATGCCTGTTACTGTCTTTGTAGCAATCAGAAATATTGCTAGGTTTATTTTGAAGCATACACATTTTTTTTTTCAGCACGGACATTTGTTGTGCCTTACAGCTAGATGGTCAAGTCATTCTTTATTAATAGCATGCACCATTAACAATTTTGTCTTTGATGGAACTGAAGAATATGTTATTATCACTTCTCCTACATAAAATCAAAAATAAATCAATGACTTTCAGAACACATTAAAACTCTGATATCAACTCTCTTATCTCCTGGAACCAGCTACACAATTGAAATACCAAGTCTCTGGCTGGGCCAAAATCGACATTTCCACATCTGCACAGAACAAGCCAAAGCTAGGATTCACAAATTAATTGTCTGTTTATGGAAAACGTCATTGTTCCTACGCCCATCAGCTGCCATAACAATCTATAAGGGAGTATTTCATACTCATGTAGAACATGGGTTAGTAATAATTGTGGTAGCATCCAAAAACTCCTTAATCTTTCTGCAAACAACTTCTTACAGAGTAAGCAGATTTATCACTCTAGCCTCACAATGTAAACAATACTGTTGTGTCCTAAAACAACATCATTTTCCACATCCTCCACAAAGGGCTCTTCCTATGTTCCTTCCTGTCTGAAGAACCACTAAACTTCAAACCTTACATTTTCTAGCAAGAAGACTCAACCTTAGACAACTATTAAGTCATATTCATATAATCTAATCTGCCATGCCTACAAATAATTATAATGCAGTGACCATATTTAACCATTATAAGACCAAAGTCATGGGAATTACTTACAAACTCACTAAAAAATAGAATTTTGAAAACCTTAAAAACCCGTAATCTTAAGGAAGCACAATGCTATTGCATTAAAATGTTACCATGTTATAGAATATCTCTACACAAGTTCTGCTGCTTAATGTAGCTAGCTTATCTCAGATTAAGTTAACAAATTTTCAGCTCAGTCTAAATATCCTATTTCATTATACATATCTATAAAAATGCACATGCAATAAATTATCTCTCTTTGCAAACCAGTTGCAGTGCCAGATGTACCACTAACAATTCTATAACTCAGAAAGTGTCTCTCTAACATTTTGAATACTACTCATATGATTATTTTCCCTTTGAATTGCTTGTTGCAAAGAATGGTTTTATTTACAGTATTAAGCTTAGACCTCTGCTTGTGTTTGAATTATTTTGAATTCAAGTGGCACTGTAACCATTGTCAGCACTGTATATGCATTACTTCTACATTTTTTTTATTTTGTGTATGATGCATTCTGGGTGTATCACCTTGGTTGAGACTGAAATTGTCTTACATGGGAAAGTGATCTACACCAATAAACAACTTTAAATAAATCAAGACCACCGGTTCAGACCCAAAGTATTTTATGCTCTAGCGCCTTGGTACAAAACCTTCGAAGAGTTACACAATTCAGCTAAAAATGTGCTGCCTTTTATACAAAAAACACAAACTCAATCAATCAATAATGCAATCAACAATTAAATAAAATACTTCCAATTGACTTCTCCATTCAGTTCATACCTCTCAACCTATTAGAGCAAAAAATCTGGACAAAGCCTTTCAGTTCCATAGAGAGCTAAAATATCATATTTAAGAATATCTATACATTTATATATTTTATAATTTTTATCTTTTTATAACAGTTTTTCTTTCAAAAGAATTTCATCATTGTTTTCAACAAATACTTGCTCTAAAATACAACCCTGAAGCATAGAAAAATCACTGCCATGTACATCTTTGAAATTACATCCCAACACCTTGTCTTCCTTTTGATTTTTTATGTCCCTGATATGTTATATTAACCTCGCTTTAAAACTTCTTTTTTGTTTACCATTATAAAAGAAACCGCACAGGCATCTTAAGGCATAAATAACCCCCTTGCTGTTACATGAAAAATGTCTCCTCCGTACCTATTTGCTTTTATTCATATATTCAAAGGAACATATTATATACTTACAAATAGAATAACTGTTGCAATTATAGGTGCCCATAGATGTTGGACAAACACTTTAGTTACGTTTTGGTAAGACAAAATTTCCATGAACAAACATGTCCCTTAAACGTCTTCTCCATTTCTATGACATCATAAGGTGCTTACTCAAAATTTTACTCAAGTCCCCATCTTTGTGGAGAAAGCTTCAGTAATATCTTACAATACTACTAACTACTTCACTTTGAATGTTATATGTGCTAACAAAATACATTTGTTCATTCTTGTTTTCACCATTCTCTCTAACCCCCATTGACCCACAACCTATTACTAACATTGTTATTTTGATTTTAACACAAAAAGTTTTTACTTAGCTTCTTCTATTGCTTTCCTAATATAACCTCTATTATAAAACATAATGGAAGTATTATATATTTCTTCCAACAAATGTGTCTCAACATTACATATTCTAGATAATCTTAAAAATTCATGATATGGCAAAGATGATAGAACATGGGGGAATGGCAACTAGTAGCATACAGTTACTGGCTTCCATCTAAGAATTTCCTATGTACCCCAGGACAAATGTTTCCATTATCCAAACCTATAAGTGTCAGATCTAGGTAAGAGACCTGGGTTCCATATTGTAGCCCATCAAAAGAGAAATCGAATGTATTTTGTTATAAATCAGCAACAAACTACAAAATTTAACCCTTACCCTTTCACATATAAAAATTAAATCATCTATAAGACGAAAATAATATTTTACATAATTCTTAACAAAATTACATTTATACAAACATACTAATTCAAAATAAGCCATGAATATGTTTGCACACATGGGGCAAATGGTCCCCCCCATGGCTTTTCCCTGTTTTTGCCTAAAATGTCATTATTATATATAAAAAAAATTGTTACTTAAACAAAAATAAGTGAAATCAAAATACATTATAGCATGAAGTCCATCCTTAAGTTGGATTGACGTATATAAACTTTTAACATCCAACGTTATCCAATACATGTTTTTATTCCACTTAACATGAAACATCTTATCCAAAAAAATCAAAACTATCCTTAATTTAGAATGGATTTTTCAAGACATATGGTAAAAAAATATTATGTAACAAAAGCCCAACTCCATGTAAGAAATATTTGCAAGCTGAAATAATTGAACATCCTGGTGGGTTATTCATGTCTTTGTGCAGTTTAGGCAAACAGAAAAATGTATCTAGAACACAACATTCACTATTAAATTTTTTACATACTTCATCACCTGTAAAATACCCTAGCCTCAGACCTTTTTGTAGCAGTTCTTGAAACTTAGTTATAGCTTGTTTATAACTTTTCATGTCACCATTTTCATATACATCTTTATTCTGCAAATGCTCCAAGCACATTTTGTGATACTGATGAAAATGCATTACTACTAATTTATTTCCCTTATTCGATGGCTTTATAATGAAATCCCTTCCTACTTGCAGTTTTTTAGGGCTTTCCACTCTCTTAATGTCAAAGTATAATGGATAGTGTTCTTAACATTTTATCACAAATTTCATTCATGGCAATTTTTAACATTGAATTAAAATGTATATTTTTTCATTAGACTAGGGGGGAATATATCTGTTTTTCATAGGCACAACAGAAGTATTTTATTTAACTGTATGATTGTATTATTGATTGATTGAGTTTGTGTTTTTTGTATAAAAGGTAGCACATTTTTAGCTGAATTTTGTAACTCCTGGAAGGTTTTGTACTGAGGCGCTAGAGAATAAAATACTTTGGGTCTGAACCAATGGTCTTGATTTTCTCATTGTTGCTAGTTGTATGAACTTTAAATAAATCATTTATGTGGACTTAAGGAACAAGTGTTGTATAATGGTTTAAGGCTGGTATTGCTACAAGAATGGATTGCCCACCATTGCAGAATATATTTCAAAACTACTGCAGATTAACACTGAGACCTGTGTGTCATAAGCTGTACACACTTTTAACTAGGTGGTGAAATATTTATTCATCAAGGGCTGACATTTATTGAGTACATCTATCATTTAATCTTTCTGGTACTATTAAAACTGAACTTTCTTTGTGCTAAGATAGCAGCAATGATAAATATACTGAACACCTATGTGGCAAACTGATGAAATCTTTACATGCCGATAATTCAAATTTATACATATATATATATATATATATATATATATATATATATATATATATATGAATAAAAGTGAAGATTAGATTTTGTTCTGTCTCTTTGTTTTAAGCTTAACTTATAGATGCTAAAAATCCACGGCTTTAAAGACCCGATTTAATAGCAAGAATAATTAACTGGAAAGTTGGAAAAAGTAAAACTGATAGTACAATTGTTTTGATTGAGTGGGATGATAAAAACCTTTAAATCATCTTTGCATTTACTGTTTTTAGAACTGTGTCTGCTGAAACTTTTATGTACAGGCAACAACTTTTCATATGAGGTATGTATTACTGAATAGTTCTGCATCAAAAGCAGAGCTTGTGTAAGCCTTCTTGTTCAGCACATGTGTATGCACCTTTAAAATATTTGTACCTGTATCACAGTCTCATATTTATACCATGTAGCCTTATTTCCTGTACAGTATTGCTCAGAAAAGAAATAGTGGGCAAAGTTGGTGGTATGTAGTCTCATGTCTTGCCTCATTATTTATTGCTACAAATATAAAATTTCACACGGCTTGGGAAGTAATTGCAAGTAAGTCATTCTGTCTTTCATTGTGAAAATGTTACAACTTCAGCCAACAAATTTAAAAAAAAAATCTCTCTCCAGGTTTATTTGTCTGTTGTTGTTGTTGTGTCTTTCGGCTTTTTAGGGGTCACCACAGCAGAACTCCGGTCCGCTAATGATTGGCAGTAGATTTTTACATGCCGAGTTGCCAGCCCTGATGCACAACCTTCAAAGAAGGTACACCCATTCATGCATGTTTCCACACAGAAGACGCTCTAGCTGAGACTTGAACATGTGGATCCAGAAAATTATTCTTTCCTGAATGACTGCAGTTTAACAAAGAGATATTAAACTAAAGTAAATGCAATTAATTGTTTTAGTACATTCACCAGTGGTCACTATAAATCTTACAGCATGCAAAATGTATAACCTATAAAATGTGAAAAATGTGAGTGGTAATGAGTATGTAACTTCTTTCTGTAAAGTTTCAAAATAAAAGTTAAAAGCAACTAAATCTGATTATCAAATATGCATACATTTGTAATGATTTCAGTTAAAAAATGCATTATTTTGTTTGGACACTAGCTTCCAGGATGCAAAATCACCTCCCCCACAGGAAACATCAACAAAACATAAAGAAAACCAGGAAATATATGGGGGTCCATAAATAGGCAAAATGTGTTAGAGTGCAAAAGATAGCAGAAGAATAAAGATATACTTTTATAAAACCTAGCAATGGAAAAGATTTTTTAGCAGAAAGGGAGTGAAGAGAGCACTAGTGTTAATGAAGATCTTTTAATTAAGATACTGCCTTAAGTTCATCCATAACAGTAGACAGGATATTGTGCTTGGAGATACTGTCCTGAATCAATAACTATGGCAAGAGAACTCAAACTGGTCCCCGACATAGAAGCCACACTTTGCTGTTTTCCTAAAGGCCGTAACTGTATATGCTCTTTTAACTTAGGTCACTGCAACCTACTGGATCCCCACTTACAAAATAGCTGGATGACCCATGGTTGGTTAAAGCTGCACTACTCCTGCGTCACTCCTTGAGGACTTGTATTGCTCCCTTACACTATCTCTAAGCTACCAGCCTTAAACATCATATCGCTTGTAGATAAACAATCCACACCCCATCCCATCTTCTCAGTTTCAAAACCCCCTTCCACTAGACAGTACTACTCCCACAGCCAGTCAGCAGAATTATTCTTGTGGTAAGTATGTGGTACTGTATTTGGAAGGACAAATGCATTGACTAGCCAGTACTACTCCCACAGCCAGTAAGCACAATTTCCCTTCCATATACAGTACCACATGCTTACCACAAGAGCAATGACCCAACCCAAAAACCCAACCCTCTTTCCCACTGCTTGGTTCTCTCTCACTTGGATATAATCTGCATCACATGTTGCACAGTTCTAGCCTTTAAACTCTTATCCTTAGGCCTTTGTTGTATTTATCCTGCCCTTAAAACTCAGATAACAATACCCCCATTTCACCCAAATGGACACCAAATTAGTATTTATCCTTCAAAATTCTCTCCCTACATACCCAGCTGTGCACCAGTTCTTACCAGTGAGCAACACATAATAACGTGCAAATCCTTTTCTCAATTATTCTCTGCATATCTTAAATGGGTAGAAAGATTTCATCTATTGTTGTATATCTACCTCCTAAAATAAAATATAGCCTGGAGTAGCAACCTAAATCCAGGTCCAGTAACTAATATCATAGTATCACTATTACAGCCACTTCTTCTCCAATCTAGTGGCAGAGATAGTTATACATTCCCTGACAGTCCTTGGCCCCAGCACTACACCTGGCACTTATCCCCTAATTAAAAGCAGCAACTGCCACACTACTTCCAGGCAATACCTCCCCCATACTAAAAACAGACAACATTTAAGCTGTGTGACTGGAAATGCACTGGACATCTGAGCTCTTTCTGAAACCTGGCAGAAATAATCAGTCTGCTACTCTGCATTCCTTATGTGTCTCAATAACATCTTCCTAGACACCTGAATTAACCATAGTATAGGTGGAGGAAGCACATAATTCGTAAAAAAAAAAAAAAACACTCAGAATGTACATCTATCCCAGAGACCAGCAAACATAATGAAAGTAATAGTGGTCTCAGTTAGACACCAATCTTCATTCATATCGGTAAATACATCAAGCTACTTGTTGCAGGGGTATGCATCCCCGCTACATCCTATGAAGCAATCTTCCAGACTACATTTACTGAAATTATCTCAAAATCTAATAGCCATTACATAATTACTGAAGGTGATTTCAACATGTTTCTGTTAGCAGACAACATAACTAGGCTGGCACAGCCTCCTCTTAATACTATCTGCTCCAACTATTAAAACAAGTAAGCACTTCCTCTTACACATTAATAACCAGCATAGCTCAAAAAAAATTTTGGCATAAAATGCTTCCCCAACAATTTAATTAGCTACTATCCATTTAAAGCTGTTCTATCATTTAAAAACCAACCCCCTCCCGCCAATCTTCATCTAATGTAGAACTACAATAGAATGCGAACAAGATGAAGTCCAAACACATGCGCTATACTTTGATTGGTCTGCAATCTTTCATGGTGAAGATTCTGAATAAGTCATGAATCATTCTGACTTAATCATAAGTAGAGTGTTTGATGAAACCCTTCCCAGTTTTGAAACACAGCGTCAATGTACACCGCAGTCCATGGCTCTCACCTGAAATAAAAGCAATGAAGAAAGAAAGGGAGAAAGCCTGGAAACAGCGGAATGCTTCCAGAGAAAAAAGCCCACACTTCTCATCCCTTAGAGAAAAACATGCATGTTACCAATGAAGAAAGTCAGTACTCCCCACATAACAACATAATTAATATCTACAGCTTTAATCATAAGGTTTTCATGAAACTCATAAACCACATATCCTACTTTGACAGACCCAAAGACTCCCTAAATAAGAATAACTATTTCTAAACTCTCAGTTTTTTTAATAAATGAAAAGCAACCTTTTTACTTCATCCTTAGAAAACCAATTATCCAGTGATGCCCAACCGTACGTAAACTGTCCACCACAGCCTGAACTCAGCTAAGTTACACCGGCTCAAAAAAAGAAAAAAAATAATATATATATATATATATATATATATATATATATATATATATATATATATATATATATGTGTGTATGTATGCTTTCACATTGGTCAATCTTTATATTTTGAAAGTACATCACATTACATTTTATCTCACTGTAGAAATTGCTCATGTCTGAATGTATTCTTGAAGAGCCTTGTGTAACTTATTTACCAATGAACTAGGAAATTTGTAAATTCTTTTTAGACATTCTTTGTTAAAATATGAGCAATTTCACAGTTTGAATGTAATATTGTAAACTCTTTGCCTTGATATGAAAATGTGACTTGTATGAAATGTTGTGCTATGAACTATGTGAAATCTATGCAATTTTGTGAGGCATCCACATGAGTCATGGTTAAAAAGGCTCCAAGGACCAGTCAACCTAGCCAATTATCAAACACAAATAAATATTAATTTATTATTAGCTTAAAGGAATTTGCATCAGAATGGTGGACAAATAACTATTAGTTTCAGTCTTTTAAAGAGTCGCAAATCAAACTATTTCTACCATATGAATATTAACAGTTGGGATATTTTAAGGGTAAACAGGGGTTTGTTTTAGTTTTTAATGTGTTAGATTGCTATAACTAGTAGCAGTTTTACAATAAAGGGAAAGCAGTGCGTGCTGATACTGTTTAGGTACTACTATACCCTCCCGTAAAATATTGGCTGTTTGTTAGTGTACAAAATATTCTTATAGGTTCATAGGTTCATAGGTTCATACTAGGCTATCTGCCCTAGGGCATTTATAAGCCTAGCCAGAGTATGTTTGGCTTTCGCCACCCATTTTAAATTAATTTTGCTATGCCCTTTTTCGAGGTTAGTATACTGTGCCTCTGTCTAACAGTGACACAGAAGTGATACCCGGGGTAAACCTATGATCTCCCATCCACTCATCAAGACTCCTCTTGAAGAGAGTCAATGAGGGACTCTGCCTAACCTGGACTGGGATTTTATTCCATAGTGAAGGGAGCCTCTGGGTTATGAATCTGTCCCTCCAGCATGTCCTATTTATTTCAGTGCTGAGGTTCAAGTCTCTCGAGCGTGTAGCTCGATGGGATTTGGATTTTTGAGGTGCAGCATGTCCCTTAATTCCGGGTTGGACATGGCCTTATACGTCAGGCACAGGTCACCTCTGAGCAGGCGGTATGCCACTGAGTAGAGCTGGAGTTTCTTTAACCGGGCAGCATATGGCATCTGTTTGAGCCCTGTGATCCTCTTGGTGAGGTACTTTTGGGGTCTTTCCAGTTGCTGCAGGTGTTTAGTAAGGTACATCCCAAAAGGGGCATTGTACTCGATTATGGGCCTGATGAGGGATGAGTAAAGAGGCACGATGACCTCTCCTAATCTAGATGTGAATCCCTTCATGATTAGGTGGGCTATATAAAATGTTTTTCTAACCACTTTGGCCACGTGGTTGTCAAATGAGAGATTGCTATCAACTTGGGTCCCCAGGTCCCTAATGACTTCTTCTGTACTTAATGGATTACCACCTATGTGGTAATTTGTGGGCACTTTATTTTTGCCAAAGGGGATGACTATACACTTTTTGGCGTTTAGCTTGAGGCCATGGCTCTGGCACCAGTTGTCTGTTTCTATGAGGCCCTTTTGGAGGATGCTTGTGTCGGCTGGAGAGTCGATTATGGTGCCCAGTTTGCAGTCATCTGCGAACTTGGTCAGCCACAGTCCTTCTGTGTTGGCCTGTACCTCCGAAAAATATATACCAAACAAGAGAGGTCCCAGGACTGAGCCTTGTGGGACACCACTTGTAACTGGTTTGGAGTCTGACATGGCTCCAGCAATTCTAACCATGTGGGTTCTGTCCTTGAGCCAGTTTGCAACCCATCTAGTGACATAGGGGTTTATACTTAAGCTGGTGAGCTTATCTATAATGCCTGAGTGGGGTATTGTATCGAAGGCTTTTGCGAGGTCCAGATAGGCTGTGTGGACCACCTTCCCTTCGTCAATGGCCTTGGTGACTGTTTCAAAGAAGTCAACCAGGTTTAAGAGGCAGGATCTGCCCTTAACAAAGCCAAACTGGGTAGGATCCAGTGTCTGTAGGTCCCCAATATCTTTATTTATGAGGTCCATGATGATCCTTTCCATAGCTTTGCAGACCAAGCTAGTCAGGCTTATGGGGCGATAGTTTCCAGGGTCTGTTGACTCACCACCTTTGTGGAGAGGGACCACTGTTGCTGTACGCCACTCTTTGGGTACATATCCTGTAGTAAGGCTGAGATTGAACAGTAGTTTTATGTTTGGGTTTAGCTCTTCTTGGAGTTCATGTAGGATGCAGCCTGGGACACCGTCTGGTCCCATTGATGCTGTGTTTTTGCTTTGGAGAGGCGGCTCTCACCTGGGCATCTGAGATGTCGGGGGGGCAGCACTCTGCTGGGATAGATATTTGCCCTTTGGTGGGGGGGGGGGAGTTTGCGCTAAACCTGTCAGCTAGGATGTTGGCAATGTCTGTGGGATCAGTGTATTTTTTGTCATTTTGGACTAATTCTGAGCATATCTGGGAATTCCCACCCAGGTTCCTAACATAACTAAAGAAAGCCTTGTGATTATCTTTAGTGTCCTGTGCAATTTTTCTCTCGAAGCTGGCCTTTGACGATTTTATGAGTGCCCTTAGTTTTTTGCTAATACTGATCAGAGATGCCTTCCCTTTTTGGGATTTTGCTCTATCATGTAGTAGCTTCCTCCTTCTATTGCATAGTTTGTTTATGGCTGGGGTCCACCAGACAGGTCGCCTGCCTTTGGAGGATTGGGTCTTGGTTTTATTTGGGATTGCATGATCCATGCATTCCTGAAGGTGTTCATAGAATGCATTTATAAAGGATTCTGCGGTCTGGGCCGTATTTTCCACAGGCCCGGGGGCTCTGAAGGATTCCACCTCGGTTTTGAGGAGTGTGAAATTTGCTTTAGAGAAGTTTTTCACTGTGGTTTTCTGGGCAGGG
The DNA here is from genome assembly GCF_019279795.1 of Protopterus annectens. Taxonomy (NCBI): domain Eukaryota; kingdom Metazoa; phylum Chordata; order Ceratodontiformes; family Protopteridae; genus Protopterus; species Protopterus annectens. The sequence continues at coordinate 165,823,462 of NC_056729.1, forward strand.
GTGGGGTCGGGATGTGAATATCCAGTGAGATCAGTTTATGGTCTGATCTTACCAGTGAGGGATACACTTCTGGTCTGGAGCATAGATTCCCCATGTTGGTGATGATCAGGTCCAGTATGTTTTCCCTCTTGTGGGAGTGGTAACAAGTTGTTCCATAGCATTTGAGTTTATGAATTCTAGGAACCTTTGGGCAAGGGTGTTGGAGCTAGAGTAATGCTCCCAATCTATGTTTGGGTAGTTGAAGTCGCCCAATATAATGGTGTTTGGAGAGACCTTCATATTTTCCAGTGTTCTCAGGAAGGCCGACTGGGGTTCCTGGGTTTGGGAGGGTGGTCTGTAGCAGACTATAAACTGGAAGGCAGTTTTACCCACTGTTAGTTGCACATGGATAGTCTCTGATGCTTCGTGCTTTGCCACCAACCTGGAGGTGTGGGTATCTTTGATGAATATCGATACTCCCCTCCTTTTGTGGTTCGGTCCAAGTTTTGGGGCCGAAAAGCATGGTATGAGGTATAACCTGGTAGTGCTGGGGTGCTCTCGGGAGTCCTGAACCAGGTTTCTGTTACTGCACAGATATCGATGTTCTCCATGCTAAGGAGAGTTTTGAGTGCGTGCATCTTGAGGTTTAGACTTCTAGCGTTGAGTAGCATTACTCTTAGTTTCTTATCCCTTGTGATACCTATGGAGGTGGGTTTGTCTTTTGAGCCTTGCCTAAAAAGGCACTATGGAGGTAGCAAGAGCCTTTGCCAATATCCAAAGCCCAGGGGTGACAGGTGCAAGCCGTCCCTAGCAAAGCATCGTGGCTTGTCGTGCATATCATCCCAAGCTGACAGGCATTGGATCCCCTTTGAATGACACCAATACTTAAGCCAATTGTTGAAATTGATCATCTTGTCTTCATATTGTGGCATCATTCTTGGTGAGGGTAAGATGCTACTCAAGGTCAGGGTCATACCAGCCTGGGCTACATGCTCAGAGAGCTCCTCTATGTCTCTTTTCATGTAGTCCAGGGAGGTACGTCTCAGGTCATTCACACCAGCATGGACAATGACTGAGTCATATTTGTACTTGCCTTGGAGTGACCTGAGTGCTTGTGTTATGTGGCGGATCCTAGCGCCAGACAGGCTGCTCACCGTGACCTTCTCCTTGTTCAGCCTGGTGAGCGGGACCTCAAATTTCAGTTACTGTTTGTAAGATTTTACTGAAAGGCCTCTATCTCTGATGCAGGTAAAATTCTGTAGAACCAGTGGTTATTATTCTAATCTACATCTGTACAGTATAAAGCTTATTTATGTGTGCCATATATTGGTTATTACCTTTAGCTCCAGTGTGCATTCGTCAAATGCTGATAAGGCTAATCACTGCTCACAAATTAGTTTGTGCTCAGCATTTAAAAATTGTAAGAGTGCTGCCACTGACTGTTGTACAATATGTATCATGCTTGTAGTAAGCCAGAATCACCTCTTCCCTCCTCATGACAGGTGAACCCTCACCAGCTGATTATGTCTATCCTCCGTGACCAGTTATTTGAACTTGGGAGTTTTGCAGAGTTGGCATGTTTTTTCCCCTTGACAACACTGTGCTGGATTGATTCTTCATTTTTAGCTTGTTTAGCACATTAGCAGGTTTCAGTGAATGGGTGAATTGATTACAAATATCATGTTTGTTCCAAGCCACATTTATAGCAAGTAAAACATTAAATGTAAAGATGCCTGTGGCAGAATTAAATTATTATCAAGAAAACAAAACAGATGTAAAAACTGCCATATCTGTAATGTTCTATGTCACCAGTCTTGATTGGCATATATTGCTGGAAACACAGAAAACTATAAGGTAAAAGTTTAATGGCCAGTGGTGGGACAAGATCTACACACTAGAATTTTGCTAAAAAGTTAGTGCCCTAGTACAAAGTTAATGATTTAATTTTAACATCAGTAAATACTTCATCTCTAGCACTGATAAACTGAATTATAACATGTCTACTTAAATGGAAGAAGCATTAATTTCAGCAGATAACAAAACAATGTATTAGGCTAAGTAAATAGATCTAAAAATCACCATTGGCTATGATATAACTTTCATTCTAGAAAAATGTCCCAGTTTACATTTCTAATTATGAAGCATAAAGCAGCCTTAGTTAGCTTAAACAGGTGCAATCTCATTTTATAAAAAAAAAAAAGGGGGAGGTGACCTGCACACTAAAAAGATATAAGTTCTGTGCTGTAACCATAATACTATAATTGTCTAATAGTTTTAAGGAAGAGACTAGGGATATTTCACAGCAGTGTTTTTTTGGGGAACTAGTTTGTTAAGCTTTGTCCGTAGTGTATATAGTAACGTAAGGGGGCTACATGCTTTCAACCTACACACAAAGAGAAAACACAACCAAAGATCATAGGGAAACTAAAAGTATATGTTTATTTCTCACTTTATTCCCCCTTTTATTCCTCATCCAGAGGTACAGTGGTAGGCCCAGGGTAGGGATAGGAACAGTTAGATGCTTTCCAAAAACACATATCAACATCACATACAAAAACCATAAAACCAAACTAACATACAAGTCATGTAGAACAAACATACTTAACAAATAAATGTGGGAAATAGTGATGTGGAATGTTAAAGGACACCAAAATAAAGAAAAAAGAAAACTATTTTTGCATCTTATCCTGAAAACCAAAGCCAATCTTATATTAATACAAGAAACACATTTAACTACAGAACAATGTACAGAAACTGGGGGGGGGGTGGATAAGACAAATTATAGCAACAGGGGATAAAACAAACAGTGCTGGTGTTGCCATAATAATTAAAAATCAATTCCAAGACAAGATACTTGAGACTAGGGCAGACAAAGAAGGAAGATGGTGCTGCATAACATTTACCAACCCAGGATTACCAAAACCTATAATGGTGCTTAATCTATATGCACCCTGTAGCAACCAACATAACTTTTTTATGTCACTTTACCCAATTCTAAACCAACTTAAAGATCACTACCTAGTAATTGGGGGTGACTGGAACACATATCAAAACCCAGAAAAAGACAAATCTATCCCGATTAAAACACATAATAAACAAGCCACAATAGCTCTAAATGAACTTAAACAAGACTTTAAACTATATGACCGTTTTAAATATGGGAATAACAAGAATAAGTCCAGGAAATTCACATTCTACTTGCAGTGCCACAAAATGTGGTCAAGAATAGACTTCTTTTTAATCTCAGACATACTCATTAACGTGGATCCAACAACAGTTATACACACTAGATTTTTCTCGGATCATTTCAAAGTCACATTGTTTATCTACTGGGACAAAAAACTGTACTTAGCTAATAGAGGTCATAACTGGTCATTGAATCCTAATCTGCTCATCAAAACAGATGTAATAAAAGAAGTTGAAGAAATATTAAAGACAACCCTTGCAAATATCTCCAGATCCCAAGTCCCAATAGACATAGAATGGGCTGCAGCCAAATCACAAATCAGAGGAACATTCATCAAAAAAGCAGCATATTATAAAAAATACAACTAAAAGAGGAGTATACATTGAAAGGGAAAATAAAACAACTGGAAAGAGAACTACTAAATAATCCTAATAGCTAAACTGAAGTTGATCTCCTTAAACTACAAAGAGACCTCTATATGTTAGAAGCCATAAATCTGTCATTTTTTTATTTCCATCAAGGAGATAAGCACAACAATTAAACATTTAAAGTCACATAAGGCCCCGGATGGACTTACATCAGAATTTTATAAAACTTTCACCCCCCCCCAATTGTTAAACTACTATACTATGTGCTGAACTATATCATAAATAACAGCATAAATGATATTCACTTCAATGCCTCCAAAACTATTTTCATACTAAAAGAACATGCAAACCCCAAAAACCCAGATAGTTATAAACCCATCACCCTTTTAAATATAGATACAAAGATTCTGACCTCAATACTCACACATAGATTAAAAAACCTGATAGAGAAAATCATTTCTCCAGAGCAATCTGGGTTCACACCACAAAGACAGACCAGTGACAACACTCTAACATTGTTTGCATTAATATCTTCTGCAAATCAGAGGAATATTAATATCTATGCAATGGTAGTAGATGCCCACACGGCATTTGACAGGGTCAACCTAGAATTTTACTTCAAACATTACCTTATTTTGACATACCTATCAATTTCATTCAGCTCATCCAAATTCGCTATAGCAATCCATGGACATCCCTATATTTAAATAAAACATGGTCGAATAGAATTATGATAAAAAATAGAACAAGACAAGGATGTCCGTTATCGCCCTTTCTATTCAACCTATACCTAGAACCCCTGTTTCTTTATATTAAACAAAACATATACCATAATCCTCCTCAACACACAACTTCAAAGTATATCTCACCACCTTCGCAGATGATCTGAACATATACTTCACTACACCAAACTGAGACATAACCAAAATAATAACTGCAATTGAACAATTTTCAATCATATCTAACTACAAATTAAACCTAAATAAAACTAATATTTTCCCCTTAAGGCCGCCCAAACTTATCTAATTAATACAACTAATAGATACAATAACATTTAAAGAAGAAACTAAATATATGGGAATTACTTTTTTTTCCAGAGCAACAAGGAATTCTACCAGCATAACATAACTCTTAAATGGCAAAGCATAATGTAAGACTGTAAAAGACAGAATAACCTTAAGCTACCATTTCTGGCCAAAGTATCAATAATCAAAAGAACAATTTACCTAGACTAACATATATATTCATGACATCACAGATAACTATACATGATAAATTTTTCAAACAAATTCATACCTTCCTAGCAAAATTCATATGGGAACCCAAAAAAAAAAACAGAATCTCGTATCAGAAACTAACACTTCCCAAGAGTAAAGGGGGTCTGAACCTTCCAGATTTTAAAACTTATTTCTCTATTATCAACACTAACAGAATATTGAGAATAGCAGAACATAACTCGACAATGAAAACTTGGTCACCTCCTTGGGTGACAATATTCAATAGGTACATTAAAGCACTAGGCATCAATCCCAAAGTCCTTCCCTTGTTAAACAAAAAAAGATTTACAAACCTATAACATTATAGATCCCTTAAAACATTGTATAAATATAACACAAAAACTCTTTCATTCCTTAAACCCTGGGCAAGCTATGGTAACACTACAACCCCTCCATAAAAATACAAATCTAAAAATAAATAACAAGATGCAAGACCTTGACCCTTTTCCTCAATTAAAGGACAAAATAATTCAAGATATCTACCCATACCTTAACTTTACAACCTAAGAAATGAGAAGTAACCTAAATCTACCCAAATCATATATAATAATTCTAAGATAAATTAAAGAGTTGTGTTCCAGCTTCCTCCAAACCTTTACTATACTTAATAGTGACATGGAAAACTGAACTCTGCTTTGGAAGACTATACTTACAACAAGGAAAACAATATCTAACTCATATAATATGATAGGTGAAATCAAATTTCAGAAGGACCTCCTTTTCTCTAACTATTGGAGAAAATTAAAACCATCCATAGATGACCAGCAAATAAGTCATGCAATCAATCTAACACTGAAAAGTATACCCCTTAAAAAACTGTCATACACACAGCTCATGATAAATAATAATGCATATTTCACACCAGCAATACTCCAAAAATTCAATGCATCCAAATCACCATACTGCCCACACTGTAAGGACCAGGTAGCAGACCTAATGCATATATATTTTGGAGTTGCAAATGTGTGTAGAAACTCTGGAATTCACTCAAGATACAACTGCAAAAAATGGGATATCAAGCATCAACACTAACATGGGAATTTACCCTTCTACATATTCGCCTATCTAACATATCAGGAAAAGAAGCGAATATACTTATAATAATTTTCTTAATGATGAAGCTATACATAGCTCTCAAATGGTTAGACCCTACAAATATAACTTGGTATGGATTAAAAAAATAGCTATAAAACATCTTTTAGCCCATAAAATAGTAATAGATAAAAGAAACAAAAATATGAAAGTCCGAGAAATTTGGGAACAAACCTTTAACATCATATTAGCATAAAACATCATACATACTACATACTAACAAGGTACAAAGGAACCTAGAAATATCCACAGTCAAACTATGGACTCGAAATCCTTATTGTATGTGCTGTTTTTATAACAATGAAATTGAATGAGAAAGCATCTTTGTATATAGTGGAAATAGATATGTTTTATGACATACACTCACTGATGGTCATGCTATAAGAATGGAAATTATTGTGTTTTATATAAATAAAAAAATGCAAATAAAAATTATTGAAAAAAGGGGAGGTGACAAGCATTTTCATTTCTATTTTTTTTTTTTTTTTGATTTTTGAAAGGTAAGATGTGGTTGGCCCGCACACTACTAAATATTCATAACTGAGTGACTACCTTTACCTTACAAAGTGTTCCCTCCTTTCAGACATCTATGACATTCTTGGAGGATGTCAGTTGTGACAAGATATCCTATCACAGGATGACAGCATGTAAGTTTCTGAATGGTCAGTTGTCCATAGGCTTGCAAACAGAATTTACAAAAGCAAGAATAAAAGAGACATTTGTGTTATTTGTGTTATTATTTGCAATTATAATTAAGGTATAACACTAGACAACCTGAACAAAAGATATAAAACCAATTATATGAGTAAGTAGTTTACCAGGATCAGATTACTCCCCTGTAATACCATCTAATCTAGTGGCTCATTCATATTTGCACTGTAATTTCCAGTAAATATTCTGCATCATTTAAACCTCAAATCTACTGCAGTTAATAAATTGGACAGTTAAAACTTCTAATACAACCCTCCTTCCTGCCTAACTCAATAGGTAGCTTCATCTCCAACAGAGTCTAGATGGAAAATGTTATAGAGAACTACAACTTTCATGGAGATTTGGTGTGCACCCTATACAAGATGATCCATTTTTCGTCTACCTGCAGACATAGTTATCTTTGTATAATTCCACACAATTTTGAATGGGGATGTACTATTTGACTTACCACAAGTTTTCTTATACTTGATTATTCTCAGGTGGAGTATGGCCTGCATTAGTTGTTTCTACTAAAACAAAGGCTTACTTACTACAGATTCTGTGTAGGGTATGAACCTAGGTTTAGTTTTTGTTTTGTTCCATGCTGCTGCTTACACACTGTCTAATAGCATAAAGTGCCAGAAGGCCAGTGCTTAAGTGTATTGCCAAAAACAGCTGTGTATGCTAGGTCTGCTGCATATTTTAAATTATACATTGACCCAGATTAGCAATTCAAGTATAGAAAGTTTTAAAATCTTGACAAGAAAGTCCATAGCTTTTAGATCACCCTTTTTGTCTTATAAGTTTTTTAAGTCCCTGTCCTACTAGTCAAACCAGTTATCATTTTAAGTGGTTTCTCTGAAGACCTGAATCAGTCTAAATAATTCTGTTAGCTCTGTATTCATGCCATGAAAGTTTCAATATCGTCAAACCTGTACTTTAATTTTAAACTTCAGTTTAAATTGTCTGCTTAGAATAGATGATTTATGGCTGTATTCAAAGGTCATTTATTTTGGAAGGCATCTCTTAAAATCATTCTACATGAAACTCAAATTATTACTTGGTGAGGAAAAAAACAGTACACCAATGTTTCTCTCACTGAATGACTTCTATAAAAGTGGACCTTTCTTTCGTTTCACTGCATTTGAAAAGTAATACGTTTTAAAGTCAAAAGTATAAGTAATTTATAATGACAGTAAAGCTGATTCATTCTTCATCTAACAGTAGATTAAACAACATGTGATTGTGTGTTTGATCTTTTAGATCACTCAGAATCTTTACATTAACCAGCTACATTACTCATCAAAGTTTCTTTTTCTCTCTGCCTACTGCTTCCATACTGAATTGTGTTTCTCTCTTACTATATTTCTGCAAAGCTCATTATATCTATTTAAATATTTAAAATATGGTGCTTCCATGTACCATTCCTGCTGTATTTTGCTTCACTGTTTTGTTTACCTTCAATTTCCTGCCCTGTCATATTTTCTATCTCTACACCATTCTACTATGCTTTTCCTACTTTGATATTCATTCTCTTTTCCATTCTTGCATATTATTATCATCTACCTCCTTTGTGAATTATAATTTGTGATTTAGTTATCAGAGAAAAGGTCTACGCATATTGATTATTCAACCTAAACAGTTCTTATTGTCATGTGTCAGTAAGAAACAATAGGACAAAGGGACCCCTGACATTGGCTATTCTCAGGAAATCTCAAAAACATTCATTGGGTGCATTTTGTTAGTTCATGCTAATGTCTAGTAATAGCGTAAATAAACTCTGCCACATGATTTATTTATTTATTTTATTTATTTTACATTTGTTGACCTGGAAAACCTGACTGGATGCATGTCTATTTTCAGCGAAGACCCAGGGAAAAAAGTTCCACAGTAAAATTCATACAATTATTACAAGGAATGCATAGATGGTAAAATGCATAGAAAGTAACAAACTTAACATAGACAAGTAACTTAACATTGACAAGTAACATATTATTCATGCTTAGTTCAAGTTAACATATCAAGTATGAGGTTTACATAGATCAGATGAAAGCACTGTGAGATACAAGTTTAACAATATCGGATAGGATACATGCAAGTATTCAGTTTAAGGTTTAGATATACCCTACTGGTGAGAGTGGCAAATTGGGGTTGATGCCTACTCTTACCCTGGTCTTAATGAATCATGTAATATCTCTTCCCTACTCAGATATAAAAGTTACCAAAGATAGGTTCACCAATTATTCAGGTATGTGTGTATATATATCATATGCCATTAAGGTATGGTTTTGGTATTTTATTATAGTACCCCAGTTTTAAAACTCATATTTTATACTATTATATATAATCTACATGATTGTTTAGTATTTTATATGACATCATGTTTTATTCATTTTAAAAGTGCTGTTTCCTTTTGTTTATGTTTCTGATGAAGCTTTTTTTACTTTGGTCTACTGGTGAGGTATAGTAGACTAGGATAGGGAAGGAGTTGGCCAGGAGGTAGGTTGAGGGGAAACAATAGTACTGGGCAGTTGATAGTGGGGGTAAGTAATATGGGAGAAATAGAGAACGGTGAAAGGACGATAGGATAGGTATGAGAGACAGGAATATGAGGTATTAGTTTAAGTAGCTGATGTAGTGGTATAGACTGAGTGAGGTAGTTAGTGGATATCTAATTTAGTAATGATATATCTTGATTTACAATTATAGGCCCATCCCACTTTGGATGAACTGCCATTAATAATGTTATGTCTGACCCTAATACCATCCTATTCATGGTCTGCTCTCATACTTCATCTCTTGCTAATCTGATATTAAATTAATCATATGCACTAGTTATTACAGCACCAGACTATGACAATGCATGCATCAGTTTTGTTAATCCAATAAATAAGTCTACCCAAGGTCAGACCTACTCAGAACTGCAGTGTGCAAACAAAGTAGCCATTTCAAAGACATTGTTAAAATATGGAATAAGTCTGCCTCTGCATGCTAACTTCAACTCTAATATATTCTGGTATCACAGTTCTGGGGGACAGAGTAAGGGATACCTCAGTATGGCTGGTAAGGAGATACAAGTGGTTTTGCTATTGTTCAGATTCTTCTACCAATGAACATTATTCTAACTAGGTGATTATATTCTTTACTTCAGAAAGTCATGAAAGCAGAGCAAGCAGTCAGTATATAGCGCTAGATATATATATATATATATATATATATATATATATATATATATATATATATATATATATATATATATATATATATATATATATATATATATATATATATATATATATATATATATATAAACATAACCACTGATAATATGTCATACACACTAATAAAATGATGCATACACAATATATACATAATATAAAATTGTTTAAGCTAATGTCCTATGTCTTTATAATATAAATCAAATTTTAATAACTGTACTAGTAATGCTAATGCCTTAATTGCAGATAAACATAATATGGGGAACAGTTTGGGGAAATCTTAGACACCAAGACTTTTTCTTCATTTATAGGGTAACACTAGGCATGACATGCAATGTGGGTTGAAGGAACACTAGATAACAGAGGTTCTTTGCATTTTGCAAAGTTTTGAGATTAAGTTATCAATTTTACATTTGTTGCATATAATTTCATAAAAAAGTGTATTAATTTGGGATTTTCTTTAAAGTGTGAGTAAACAAGAGATAATGCATAATTTCTGTGAATTTTTTTCACATTTTGTAATAATAAGCAATCCAGGGGTTTCAAATCAAATTCTGTAAAAAGTAGTTGAATATCTTTGACTTTCAGTTCTTTAAAACCATGTTGCCAATAAACAAATTTCTTAGTTTCCCAAATATCAAATATACAGTTATGTATTTTATTTAAAAAGTTTCTGGTGATGCTAAAAGGAATTATAGATTTGAACCAATATTAATGCCTATATTAGAAAGAAGTGTGTTTTTAAAGGTATTTAGTATAAAACTTTAATAGCTTGAATTTGAAGGAGGATCATTATTATACTGTATGAAATTGCAAAGATAATGCCAAAAGAAATTATCTAGAATAGTTGAATTGCTATTATCTAATATATCATTTTTATTTTTTAAGAAGAGTAAAATGTAAAGTGTTCCAGTTAGAGTTAAAATTAGGATCAACCCAGTTTAATATAACTTTACAAATTGATGCTTTAATATAAGTATGAATATCAGGAAAATTCACTCCAGGTACATCCCATGGTCTAATGTGATTAAATAAAGATATTCTAGGTTTATTAGGGAACCAAAGCAATTTTAATAATTATTTATTTCACCAATATGATTTTTGTATGGGAAAAGAGAGCTTTTACTTTCAGTAATATTTTGGGTAAAAGAATCATCATTATTAACTGAAGTTGATCTTCAGATTAAATAACAAGCTTGTTCCGTTTAGAAATAAGATTATTATATTTATGATTTTATTGTAACTGGCATTTATTACTTCATTAATAGGCATCAGTAAAGTAATACTTGAACATTCAAGTGAGGATTCTTGATCACCAATAATATGATTATTTTGGATTTGATTTTTTTCTTTTTGTTTTTTCTATAAATTTAGATTTATATCAATTGAAGTAAAGACCAGAAATAGATTGATATAGTTTTGTTGTAGATTCTAATTCAAAAACAGTTGATCTTGAATTTGAAAGTGTTAACAAAATATCATCTGCAAACAACATAATTTTAAAGGCATAATGATTGAAAATATATATGACAATAATATCTGGATATGTTGAAATTAAAATAGCAAAAACTTCAATGGCTAAGACAAATACATTTGGACAGGGTGGGCAACCTGATTTGGTACCTTTAATCAGGGAAATAAATTCTGAAGTAAAGGGACCAATTTTAACATAAGCAATATTATTTTTATAAATTTTCTTTAAGAGTGAAATGAAACTTTTAGGAAAATCAAAAAGTTATAGAACTTTAAATAAACAGTTCCAATTCAAAGAATCAAATGCTTATTTATTTTCTGGACTAATTAGTGGTGCTTCTTCATTTCTTCTATTCAAAAAATCTGTATGAGTTAGTGCATGTCTAATATTATCATGAATTTGCCTTTGATATATAAAACCAATTTGATCAGAATTAACTATTTGAGCTATCAGCTCTTTTATTCTATCAGTTATAAAATACATGACAATCTTATAATCATTATTTATAAGTCAGATCTTTAATAAGATCAAAGTTGTGATTTTTTTTTTTTTTATTTTTCTTTTAAAATAGGAGCAATTATTGAATATTTCCAGGAGGGTGAGATAGATTCTTTAGACTGCACCTCAATAAGAGTTTTATAAAAACAAGATATGATAGGAGAAGGAAACAGTGTATACATTTCTATTATTAATATTATTATTATTATTATTATTATTATTATTATTATTATTATTCCATCCATACCTGGAGCTTTAAATTCCAAATGAGAACACTCCACGGCAAATAAAAGCAACCGTTTAATGAAATCTCAAGTAAAACATCAGTATATGAAATAAAACAGCGAACGGTAAATACCCGTTGAAACAGTTAGTGCTTTCACATTTATATCAAATGCTTCTTCAGACTGTTAACTAAAACCGTCAAACCCTGATATTTAAACCTGAACTCATTAAAAAGCTAACCAATGTCTATTGTCAATGAAAAATAAATCATCTCATAAAGTGCTAGTGCTATGTTAAAACTAAAATTAAAACTAAAACTAAAACTAGAATTAAACTAATATGTATAATCTGTATAAAAACATAAGTTATTTCATATTGCTATCTACTGTGATAAAACACTAACGACACAACATCCAATACTATCTATAGAGATTCAGAATTAATTCACTGATACAGATATAACACGGCTTTCCTATGCTATGAATATGTATGCAAAACATATATATACACACACACACACACACACGCACACACACACACACACACACACACACACACACACACACACACACACACACACACACAAAAATATAAAAATATGTGGAATATAAAATATAAAATATAAAGTATAAAGTGTATACATACAAAATGTATATACACATTAAAATGCATAGGTATAGCTAAAAATGCCTAGATACTGTATATGAAATATATATTTTTGAAATATATATTATAAGGAATACAAAATATGAAATATATATATATATATATATATATATATATATATATATATATATATATATATATAAATTTAAAGCGCTAAAAATGCTAAAAAATACCTAACTATATTCATTTAACAGTTAACTAGTTTCTATAAAAACCAATTAAACTAGACGGAAAATAGAATTATTTATTATTATTCCTAATGTTGATAATCTCTAGCTTCTAGAAATGGCTTAAGGGAAACCCTGTCATTCAGGCCCGGTGCTTTATCTGCTTGTAATCTCATGATCCACCTAGCTTCTCTTTGCTCCTTATAATTTCTATACTTTCCTGGCTTACTGTTCTTTTCAACTATCTCTGCTACTATAAATTTAAAACTGTGTTTGGTACCAAAAGTGAGGACATGTTTTGCAATAGCATTACTCTCGTCTTCTTTATTAACTGCATAAATGTGTTCTCATACTCTTTCACGTAGTGTTCTATTAGTCTTACCTATGTAAAAGCTACTGCATGTGCAGGTAGCTATATATATCAAATCCCTACTCTTGCAGTCAGCATAGAAATTAAAAGAAGCATTTGATATAAATGTGAAAGCGCTAACTGTTTCAACGGGTATTGACCGTTCGCTGTTTTATTCCATATACTGATGTTTTACTTGAGATTTCATTAAACGGTTGCTTTTATTTGCCGTGGAGTGTTCTCATTTGGAATTTATTGGACATTTTGCTTTGCTGTTTGCCGTTTTGGGACACTTTACCCCTGCAAGTGTTTTTTTCACTTTATACCTGGAGCTTTATTGAATTTTCATTTTTTTTTTAATTGTATCTGCTATTTCTTTATAAGAAATTTATGTAAATCAACATTTAATTTTGATGGAATTTTCTTAATATTAAGATTATCAAGGTTTACATTTGGGGATTTAACATGGGAACTATAATTTTGATTTTGAGATGTGTAGTGATATCTGAAAGCATCAAGAATGTCACCAGTATCTGCGGTGTTTTCTTCTTTTCCTTCATATCTAAGTTCTAAAATATTATTAATTTTTGATTGCAGTTCAACTTTTTTGGATAAGTTATGCGCATGTTTATGTGATAAGGAGTACAAGGTAATTTTTTAATCTTAATAGAGCAAGGTTTGATTTATGAGACACAATGTCAAGATATTGTTTATTTAAAGTTTCTAATTTTTTTTATATTAGATTGATCATTTTAGTAACTTTAGGTTTAGCAACTAAGAGTTGTGAATGAATATTTTGTAGTCCTGAATCCCACTCCTTAATTTTATTTTCATAACAAGTTACCAAAAATGTAAGCTTTTTATGAATCCCAGATCATAAGTATATTAAAGTCAGGAGTATTATTGAATTCCAAGAAAAAAAATTAGTTCAGAAACTAACCAAGGTTTAAAATCTTTGCTTTTAATTAAATATGTGGGAATTCTAGTTGAAAAAGATATTTGAAAAATAGATTGATATTTTAGAATAAGGGAATAATGATCAGAGACAAGACAATGTATAATGTTAAAAATTGAAATCCTAGAAATTATGTCTTGAGAAACTAGAATTCTATATGTTCCGGTCTGTGTTATATATGTATAATCATAATGAGAGAAGAGTAATGAACAGGGCTCTTTCATATAAAAAGTAACAAGTTAAGTGATTCTACCCATTTTATAAGTGTTTTTACAGTGGATGTCAGTCTTAATTTCCAGTTATTCCTAGTGTCAGAATCTTCCAATATGCAATTAAAATTTCCACCTCAAATTAGATTGCCTTAATAGTTACTGAGAATAAAGTCTAGATATTTCTTGGCAAGGTGTTGTCCCATACTTCGTAACCAGTGTAGATTTACTAGGGAACATAACCTGTTATTAAACTTTAAAACTATAAAGAAGAGAAGACTGTCTTGACCTTCATATTTTTAATGATTTGTGGGAAATCTATATTTCTCTGCCAAAAGAATCATAACTCGTCATCTTTTAGTTTTGAAAGATTGAGCCAAAATTATATAACTACCTGGGTTACAAATAACTTTTTTCTGTGTATTTGATATGTGTTTCTTGAATAAAAATTAGTTGAGCCTCATTTGTACTTGGATATTGTATCAGGTTTGATATTATCCTTGGATTATTTAAACAGTTGACATTTAAAGATAATAATAATAAATTCAACTATGTGATAAATTAGATATTTTTGTTTTTCTATGTTCAAAGAAAGAAGACAATATAACATAACATGTAACAGAATGCCTCATAATTGTGGAGCAAAATATGAATAATTAAGGCCAAATAAATGGATAAAAAAGAAATATGAAAAATAAAAAAATAATAATAAAGCAAGTAGTATATATTAATTGCAAACATGGAATTATCAAAATTCCTAGTCTGATACATAAATAAAAACTATCCAGCACTCCCTAACCAAACTATAAGCTAAAAAAATAGCAGTAAAAAAACTAATGGAGCATTGCATTAAATAAATTATTCAATGGAGACCATATTAATTTTGAAGAGAAAGTGTATGTGTGTGTGTGTGTGTGTGTGTGTGTGTGTGTGTGTGTGTGTGTGTGTGTGTGTGTGTGTGTGTGTGTGTGTGTGTGTGTGTGTGTGTGTGTGTATAAATATATATATATATATATATATATATATATATATATATATAGAGGGAGAGAGAGAGAGAGAGAGATCATTTACTTGTCTTGATAGATAACAACAGTTTATATTCAATCTACATTGAACTAAATACTCCTATTCTTGAAAGTATTTAAGAACCTACTTACAATTCAACTGCACTAGTTTTTGATATTATAATATGTAAGCTATATATCAGTTGTTTAGTACTAAGTGAATAGTGTCTAAGTATAATTAAATCAATATATAACAGTATTAATATTTAATCAATGGTAAAATTATAGATTTTTAATGTCATCTGACATAAAACAATGGGTAGGATTCACAAAGGCTTGCACGGAGTCTAAGAGTAGTGTAAGACTCCATGCAGCCTTCGCGATACAGGAACAGCCCTAAAGTCCGTGTAAGAGACCAGCTAAAACGTCTCTTACACGGAGTGGGCGTGGATATGCTAATCACCTCACTTGCAGCCCAAAGGCATGCAAATGAGGTAGATTAGCGATCCACGAAGCCCAAATCAGCCCGTGTAAGAGCCGTTTTAGCTGCAGAAATGTACTCAGTTGACAACTGAGTATGTTTCTGCAAAATCACAATGGAGCCATGTCAGCTCCAAATAAAGGGTGCATATGTGTCAGGCAGCATGCCAATGGCCAAATATGTGGCCATTGGCAAGGTACCCCGATGCAAATATGAAAAATAAATATTTTTTTTTCGGCGATCGCCGATGTTTAAACGCAGCGCAGCCCTGCGCAAACGGGCTGCGCTGTATAAAACATAAAAATGAAGGTTATAAACCCACAAATGTGGGTTTTATGCAATACATGGATTTACAATGCAGGGACCAGCAGACCAAAAACAACATGGCCACCGTTTAGTGGTTGCTAAGGGGGGAAGCTGAGTCTAAGACATGTAACTAAGCATTAGTAGGCAATCTGATGCAAATGATTGTTAGGATACTGAATTCCACTGTCACATAGCAAATGAGCACATTCTGAGTAGTGTAAGAGTTACATAAGGGGGTGGAACAGAGTAGGAGATAGGTGACATCACAGGGGGGAATGGCAGAAAGAAATGCAGTTCATTGGAGGTCAGTGTTACATGACAGATGTCAGACACATATCATGGAAAGAGGAGTGCCACAACATAAGCATGGGAAAGTCAAGAAATGGAAGGTGTACACTGTTGCCTACACCAAAGTTTCTTGCTGGGCCTGCATGCGCACGTGTGCACGCCATGAAGTGCGAGTAGGACAGTGTGCGCACGTGTAAGCCAGACTGAGCATATGAGAGCCTGTTGGCAGACTTGTAACACTGTTTGTGCTGGTGTGCACGCGTTTTAACCTGAATAAGCAGATTCTGAACCGTGTAAGCATGTGTGCGTGCGTGTAAGCCACTGTGAGCGTGTTTCTGCTGGTATGCACGTTGCTCCCCCCTGAGGAAACAAAAAGGAAAAAGGAATCAACAGAATTAGTAGGAAGCTAGCAGGGAATACTGCTGGAGCTAGCAGGTGAAAACAATTAGAAGAAGGCAATTACACAGGCAGAATAGTAGCTCAGCCAAGCACTTAAAACTCTGCAAACAGCAGTGCAAGATGTTTCTCTCAAGAGACACTGCAAGACAGGAGTAAGCTTATTAGAAGTGAAAACTGAAAAAGCTGAACTCAGAGCAGAAATGCTAGGGGCTGCCATAGCTGTCATAAGGAGACATAGGAGACTTGCTGAGGGTGGTGACAATGCAGATGGTGCCAGACTACCCACAGTGAGGAGACGGAGAAGAGTGTACAGGCCCAGGGTCACCTACCATGGGTTACATAAGCTGGAGATAGTAGAGCACTATAGAGTGGACAGAGACCACCTGCAGCAAATTGTCGAGCTGTGCAGGCCACGCCTCACACACAGAACCAACAGAGGGGAACCCATCCCAGTGGAAACCAAGGTATGTGTTGGCCTAAGAATACTAGCAACAGGTACCTTCCAGAGACCAACTGGTGATATGATGGGGATATCACAGGCATCAGCCTCCAGGGTACTGCACCAGTTCCTGGATGCCATGTCAGCACATGTCGGTGAGCATGTATATTTCCCCAATGCCCGTGAGGTATTGGCCAGCAATATGTGTCTCTTCCAGCAAATAGCGGAATACCCTGAGGTAGTGGGTGCAATAGACTGCACGCAAATACGCATCAAAGCACCAGCCGGTGAGCGGGGTAGGGCCTACATTAACCGCAAGGGCTTCCCCTCCATCAACTGCCAGGTCATGTGTGATGCCCAGGGCATAATAATGAATGTGTGTGCTGGCTGCCCTGGGAGCTACCATGATTCCCATATCTGGCATTTGATGCAGCTGTACCAGACATTTGCCAATGGGGACATCCCACACGGACACCTAGTAGGGGATGCAGGTTATGCACTGGAGCCGTGGCTGATGACACCATTCAGAAATGCACACACACCTGAACAGGAACGCCATAATGAGGCACACGCACAAACACGTAATGTAATAGAGCGTGTGTTTGGGCTGCTCAAGTCATGGTTCCAGTGTCTGGACACATCTGGTGGAGCCTTGCAGTACTCACCAACTACATGTACCCAAATTGTCATGGTATGTGCTATGCTACATAATATGATCTTGCAAAAACAGCTGCAGCAGGACAAGCATAGGGCCAGGCAAAACAGCCCCCCACCATTGCCAAGGCCATCACAGGCAGAGCATGACTCGGAGGAGGAACAACCTCAGCCTTTCCCAGTAGCCAGAAGGAGGCGTGCCCAGTATGCCCTGGCCTTGGCAAAGAGGCAACACATAGCACATACACTGGCTCAGTAGGAACCCTGGGAATGATACCCCTCTCTGACTCACTCATATAATAACAGGGATGCCTAAAATGACATAACCTGCTCTCAAACATTTACAGGGAGTGTAGTATGTGCATCCGACAGAGGCAGCCCTGCAGCACCACCTGTGGCATGAATGCCATGTGTTAAACAATGTAACACCATGTAGTATATGCACACTTGAGGACCCTGACTAACATCCTACCCTCACCAAGCATGATGCCACAATATGACAATGAGATGATCAATTGCAATAATTGGCTGAAGTATTGCAGTTAGTCAAAGGGGATCCAATGTGTGCCAGCCTGGGATGACATGCTGAGCATGACATGATGCTCCACCTGCTAGGACTGGCATGCACCTATCAGTGCAGGCCGTATGGATACTGGCAAAGGCTGTTACCCACAGCGTGCCCTGAATAGGTAAGGCTCAAAACGCAAACCTACATCCATAGGTATCACAAGGGATAAGAACCTAGATGTAATGCTATCCAATGCCAGAAGTCTAATTAGCAAGATGCATGCAGTCTAAACTCACCCAGTATGGAGAATGTTGATATCTGTGCTGTAACAGAAAACTGGGTCAAGGCTCACAACAGCACCCTAACACTACCAGGTTACACCTCATACTGTGCTGTACAGCCTCAAAACATGGAACAAGCTACAAAAGGAGGGTGACTAGCAATAATTGTCAGGGATAACCACACCCACATGTTGATACCACAACAAGAAGCAGCATGGACTAGCCATGGTCAAGTAACAGTGGCTAAAACTGCCTCCCAGTTTATAGCCTGCTACAGACTACCGTCCCAACACCAGGAACTGCACCTGGCTTATGTTGGAATACATGAATATATCAATTCCTCCAAACCACATTATACTGGGTGACTGAAAATACCCAGAAATAGACTGGGAGCATTATACTAGCTCCAACACTGTAGGACAAAAGTTCAAAGAATCCATAAACCAAAATGCCCAGGAACAACGTACCACTCCCACAAGAGGAGTAAGCATACTGGATGTGATAATCAGCAACATGGGTACTGGATGGCAAGATGAGAAGTGTATCGCTCACTGGTAAGACCAGACCATAGAGTAATCACACTGGATATATACATCCTGACCACAGTCCCTGGCCAGAAAACCACAGTGAAAAACATGTGTAAAGCAAAAGTTGCACTCCTCCAAACTGATGTGGAATCCATTAAAGGCCCTGTGCAGGTGCAAAATATGGGCCACACCTCAGAACCTGTTATACAGGCATTCCATGAACACTGCCAGGAATGCTTGGATTATGCAATCCTAAATTAAAACAAGACACAATGCCATACATGCAGGCATCTGGCATGGTGGACTCCAGCCATTACCAAACCATGCAAGAGAATGAGGAAGCTACTACATGATAGAGCAAACATAAAAAGGGAAGTAATCACTGATCAGTAGTATGGCAATAAAATATGTCCACATATACAATCCACTAAGGCCAGCTACAACAAGTTGAATCTGTGAATCTTGAGGCAATGTTACACCTGCCCCAAGTACACAGACAACCCTCAACTCCCCCCAAGAAATACAAATATATGTGAGAGATGCAACCATTTATCCAAACTGGAGGCTGAGCTCCCTCAACTCAGTACTCCCAAAACTAGTCAGGAGGAGAAGGTAACCACACACACCACAAACCCAGTCCCACATAGACCTATCACAACTGAAACCAAAGACATAAACACAGAAAAACATTCCCGGAGGCCCGAATTACAAACACACCACACCAACAGAGGCCTCCAAAGCAGACACCCAATCAAACAACCTCCAAACATAGCACATGCAACACATAGTACACAAAGCTGGTGTGCCAAACAGTCACAGGCCAGAAGGAGAAACAACATGCCTGATACAGTTGTAATAGGTGACTCCATAGTAAGACACGCTACTGTCCTGCACACCAGACTAAACAAGGGAAAGGGTACAGTAAGCTGCCTGTAGGCTGCTACAATATGCCACATAACACAAGTATGCAGGTCACCCCAAAGCAAGTTGAAATATGATGCAGTCATAGTCCATGCTGGTGTGAATGACCTGAGATGTACCTCCCCGGACTACATGAAAAGAGACATAGATGAGCTCTCCGATTATGTAGTCCAGGCCAGTATGACACTGACCGTTTGCAGCATCCTACCCTCACCAAGAATAATGCCACAGTACAAACACAGAATGATCAGCTTTAACAAGTGGCACAATTACTGGTGTCATTCCAAGGGGATCCAATGTCTGTCTGCTTGGGATGTCATGCTTGACAAGCCACGCTGCTGTTCCAGGGAAGGCTTGCACCTGTACCCCTGGGCATCTGGATATTGGATAAGGCTTTTGCCACTTCCATAGAGCCTTTGTAGGCAAGGATGAAAAGACTAACCCACCACCCTAGAAAACATAAGTGGAAAGAAACATAAGGGTAATGCTGACCAATGCCAGACGTGTAAACCTCAATATGCATGCTCCCGAGGCCCTCCCCAGTATGGAGAACATCAATGTCTGTGCAGTGACAGAAACCTGCTGCAAGCCTCCTGACAGCACACCAGCACTACCAGGTTATACCACATATCATGCGTTATGGCCCCAAAACCTGGAACAAAACATAAAAGGAGGGTGAGTATCCATATTCAGCACAGACACCCATACGTCCAGGTAACTGACAATGCACAAGGCATTGGAGTCCACCCATGTGCAACTAACCATAGGCAAGACTGCTGTACAGTCTGTAGCATGCTACAGACCACACTCTCACACACAGGAACCCCACCCAGCCGTCCTGAAGACACTGGACAGTATGAATGTCCCACCAAATACCAAACAAGGTACTCACAAATTACCACATAGGTGGTAAACCATTATGTATGGAAGGAGTAATCAGGGACCTAGGGACACAAGTGGACAGTAACCTGTTATGTGACACTCACATTGCCAATGTGGCTAGGAAGACTGTCTATATTGGACACCGTATCATGAAAGGATTCACATCTACGTCAACAGAGGTCATTGTGCCCCTATACTGTTCTCTTATCAGACCCATAATCTAGTACAATGCCTCATTTGGGATGTACCTTACCTGACACCTGCAGCAGTTAGAAAGACCTCAAAGGTACCTCACAAAAGAGGATAAAGGGTCTCAAATATATGTCATATGCTGCCTGGCTGTAGACACCCCAGCTGAATGCAGTCACATACTGCCTACACAGAGGCATTGTATGTCTGTTGTACAAGGCCATGTCCAGCACAGGAGTAATGGACATGCTCCACCCCAGAAAATTCAAAGCCATCAGAGCTGTGACAGTGAGAGATGTCAGCCTCAACACATAATGAAATAGGATGTGCTGGAGGGACAGATGCATAACCCAGAGGCTCCCCACACCCTGGAACAGAATCCCACTCCATGTTAGGCAGAGCCCCTCACTGACACTCTTCAACAGGAATCTTGCCAAGTGGATGGATGATCGTAGATTTACACTGGGGGTCTTCACTGTGTCACATCCAGACAGAGGCACAGCAAAGTAAATCATAAATGATCATAATATTCACATAGCAATGGGTGGCAAAAGCCACACACACTCTGGCTAGGCTTACAAATGCCCTAGGGTGGATAGCCTAGTATGAACCTATGAACCTATGAAGATACAAATTGTACAGGACACTAAGGATAATCCCAAGGCTTCCTCAACTGATGGTAGGAACTGTGTTGGGAATTCACAGATATGCTCTGAATCACACAAATATTACAAACAACATACCAAACACACACACATATTGCCAACATACATCTTGACAGGTGCAGTGCAACCACCCCAGAATGCAAAATATCTATCCCAGCAGACTGCTGGCCCCCTGACATTGCAGATGCTGAGGTAACAGCCAGCATCTACAAAGCAAAACACACAGCAGCAATGGTATGAGATGGTGTCCTGGGCTGAGTCCAACATGGACTCCAAGAAGAATGGAATGCCAAATCACACTACTGCTCAATGTCAGCCTTACCACAGGATATGTACCCAAAGAGCAGTGTACAACAACAGTGGTCGTTCTCAACAAAGGTGTTGCCTGAATGGATACTGAAAACTACCACCCCAGAATCCTGAGAAGCTTGGTCTGCACAGCTATGGAAAGGATCAGCATGTACCGCAGACATAAAGATATTGGGGACCTACTGACACTGGACCCTACCCAGTGTGGCTTTCTTAAGTGCAGATCCTGCCCCTAAACATGTTTGACTCATTTGAAACAGTCATTAAGGTCATTGATGAGGGCAATGTGGTCCACACAGCGTAGCTGGACCTTGCAAAGGCTTCCATACAATACCCTACGTGTTCATTATAGATATGCTCACCAGCTTAAATATAAACCCCTATGTCAGTAGAGGGGTTACAAACCAGACCAAGGACAGAACTGACATGGTCAGACATGCTGCAGCCATGTCAGACTACAAACCAGATATAACTGGCATCCCACAAGGCTTGGTCCTGGGACCTCCCTTGTTTGGTATATATGTCCCATAGGTACAGGCCAACATGGAAGGACTGTGTCTGAACATGTTTGCAGAGGACTACAAACTGCCCACCATATCTGACCCTCCAGCTGACACAAGCATCCCACAAAAGGGCCACATAGAAACAGACAACTGGTGCCATAGCCGTGTCAGCAAGCTAATTGCAGAAAAGTGTATAGTCAACCCCCGTGGATATACAGTAAGTGCCCACCAATTACCACATAGGTGTTAACCCATTACGCACTTAACATGTAATGAGAGACCTGGGGACACAAGGTGATAGATATCCTGCATTGGACAAACATGTGGCTGTAGTGTTTACAGAAACATACCATATACCCACCTAATGATGAAGGTTGTCAGATCTAGATAAGGGGAGGTCATTGTGGCTCTGCAGTCATCCTTCATCAGCGTTACAATTGACTACAATAGCCCCTGTGGGATGTACCTCAGCAGACACCTCCATCAACTGTAAAGTCCCCAACAGTACCTCACCAGGAGTATCAAAGATCTTGAACAGATGCCATGTGTTGCCTGATTAAACAAACTGCAGCTCCACACACTGCCATACTGCCCACCCAGAGGTAAGCTGTGCCTGATGTATAAAGCCATGTCCAAGCTGGAATCAATGAACATGCTGCACCTTGTACAATCTGAATGGCAGTGAGCTATGCACATGAGAGACCTGAACCCCAGCACTGACATACATATGACAAGCTGTACTGCATGATCCATAACACAGAAGCCACCCCCACTCATGAGTAAACTCCCAGTACAGGTTATCCATAGAGTCACTCATCGATTCTCCTCAAGAGGAATCTTGATGAGTGGATGGGAGATGGTAGGTTTACCCTGGGTATCACTGTTATGTCACAGGTAGACGGAGGCACAGTATACTAACCATGACATATGTCATGGCAAACTCCACTTACAATGTGTGTCGAAGGATAAACACACTCTCTGACTAGCATTAGAAATGGCCTAGGGCACATCGCTAGTGTTTGCCAATGTACACCTATGTTGTGGAATACACTACCAATGTTGGACAAGCCTGGTTTAAGTAGTTCATATCTGAACATAATGCAACATGGTCAGATGTGCACAACTGGCCCCTAACCAGGCTGTTGTACTCACTATGCAAATGTAAAGCAGTGATAGGACTAAAGCCCAGGATACTGTCCACCACAGTGAAAGTACTGAACCAGTACTCTATACGGTACTGCAGTGTTAGGTCAGTATGAAAGGATGTTGACAACTGTATGCAAAGTATCCCATGCAAACCCTGCAGGCACAGTATAATCCCTGTTGTGTTCACACACAAAGCAGTTGGACAGTAACTACACAACATGACACACAACACACAACCATAAACGGGAAATATTTGTTGAAGTTCACACTCATCCACAAATGTGGTGGGCTGCAGAGTTCAACATATGGAAAGCTCACACTGGGCATGCTCGCACACTTTGATAAATGAGACATATGTCAGACAACATGCCATGGGAAGGCTGAACTGGGCATGCTCACACACTTAGGCCAAACCTCAATTTAGAAGTTGGCCACACATATCAGGTATTTGTACGTGTTATTCCAGGAACCAACCACATTACAGCAATCTGCCCAGTGCACACAGTTAAATGACTACAGAGACATACGTGATATAGTGGATCCCTCCCATATGCAAACATCTTCCACAGATACACAAGTTGTTCATACAAACAGGGAATGCTATGGCAATATAGACCTGCAAACAGTCTATCAGCAACAAATAATGTGCATCTGGCAATTAAACATATGGGTGTAGAGGTCAACACTAGGCTGTTTGCCCTAGGGAATGACAGCTTAGCCAGAGTGTGCTTGGCATCTGCCTCCCCAGTACAGTAGGCTACTGTGCCACTGTAAAGTAGGTCACATAAGGCACCGTGTGAGGCTAGTGTGCTGTGCCTCTGTCAAGCAGGGACACAGTGGAGATCCCAGGGTTTGAATTTGCTAAGCCACATCCATGTTGTTGGTGTGTGCTGGAAGAGGGTTGCTGAGGACCTCTAACAGTAAGTGGGCATCAATAACAGACTGAGGGGAGCCTTATCTGCATTGTCTGGACAATTTCACTGTCAACACTGTGTCCTGATGATTATGAGGGATTGAAGTGTCGTGTCGGTACTGTTCAGAGATGTCCTCCCTCTGTGGGCTACTGCTCTGCAATGTATTAGCTCACTCTGTCTGTTGGACAGCTCATATATGGCTGGTGTACACCTGACAGGTGTCCTGTTGTGGAGCAGTCATGGGTATATTTGGGATAGCATGATCAATGCAAACCTTCCACATGCTCATAGAATGCAATTGTCAAGGATTATGCAGAGTGGCCTGTATACTCCCCCAGCATGGGTCCTTTGAAGTCTTCCACCCCAGTCTTCACAAGTGTAAAGTCTGCTTTTGATAAATACAGTTTGTTTGCAGTGACAACCTTGACTGGGGTGGGGATGGGATATGGATGTCCAGGGAAAGGTGGGTATGGTCAGATATCAACAATGGTGGTCTACCTCTGGTGTGGAACAGTGAGTACCCATGTTGCAGATGGTCAGGTGCAATATGTATTCCCCCTTGTGGCTGTGGTGAGTGGTTCTGCCATAGCACATGGACTCACAAATTGTAGTGGCTGTAGGGTAATGTTGTAGAGGCCTGAGTAGTTCCCACACACAATATGCCTGTACCTGACGTTAACAACTGGAATGGTGTATGTGAACACCTGCATATCTTGGCACTGTTCCCAGGGATGCAAAGTGTGTGTACTGGATGTGGGAGGGGTAGTCAGGACTGGTTGTGTTGTGTGTTACAGGTCCTGTGGTCACGAAGCATGGTATAAAACATAACCTGCCAGTGCGATGTGCATATCTGACCCTGACGTAGGTGGCTGCAAATGCATATATATGCTATCCCCCACCTGACAGGTAGTACTAGATGTACATACCTCTATAGAAATAATGATGTCAGCACCCTATAAATACTGCAGGTGCAGAACAGATGCCCAGTAATTCAGATAGTGCGCTCTGCTAATGCATTTTCCTCAAGTGTCATAATATAATTAGGTAGGGGTTTGAATCCTGCAAATGCTCAGTGTGTGTGTGTGTGGGTTGGTGTGTGTGCAAGCCTGTGTGAGGGAAATGTCCCTTTTGGCAACTGGGAAAACACACTACAGGATGCACATTCCCCTTTCTAAACACTGATGATGTCAGCACCCTATAAGTACAGCAGGAGAAGGGAAACCTCCCAGTAATGCGAATAATGTGCTCTGCTAATGTGTCCGTCTCAAGTGTCATAACATAGTTAGGTAGGGGTTTGAATCCTGCAAATGCTCAGTGTGTGTGGAGGGAGGTTAGTGTGTGTGCAATTCTGTATGAAAGAAATGTCCCTTTTGGCAACTAGGAGAACAC
The DNA here is from genome assembly GCF_019279795.1 of Protopterus annectens. Classification (NCBI taxonomy): domain Eukaryota; kingdom Metazoa; phylum Chordata; order Ceratodontiformes; family Protopteridae; genus Protopterus; species Protopterus annectens. The sequence continues at coordinate 165,849,621 of NC_056729.1, forward strand.
ACTACAGGATGCACATTCCCCTTTCTAAACACTGATGATGTCAGCACCCCATAAGTACAGCAGGAGAAGGGAAACCTCCCAGTAATGCGAATAGTGCACTTTACTAATGCGTCTGTCTCGAGTGTCATAACATAGTTAGGTAGGGGTTTGAATCCTGCAAATGTCCAGTGTGTGTGGAGGGGGTTAGTGTGTGTGCAAGTCTGTATAAAAAAAATGTCCCTTTTGGCAACTAGGAGAACACACTACAGGATGCACATTCCCCTTTCTAAACACTGATGATGTCAGCACCCTATAAATACAGCAGGAGAAGAGAAACCTCCCAATAATGCGAATAGCGTGCTCTGCTAATGCGTCCGTCTCGAGTGTCATAACATAGTTAGGAGTTTGAATCCTGCAAATGCTCTGTGTGGGTGGAGGGGGGTAGTGTGTGTGCAAGTCTGTATGAAAGAAATGTCCCTTTTGGCAACTAGGAGAACACACTACAGGATGCACATTCCCCTTTCTAAACACTGATGATGTCAGCACCCTATAAGTACAGCAGGAGAAGGGAAACCTCTCAGTAATGCGAATAGTGCGTTCTGCTAATGCATCCATCTCGAGTGTCATAACATAGTTAGGTAGAGGTTTGAATCCTGGAACTTCTCAGTGTGTGTGGAGGGGGTTATTGTGTGTGTGCAAGTCTGTATGAAAGAAATGTCCCTTTTGGCAACTAGGAGAACACACTACAGGATGCACATTCCCCTTTCTAAACACTGATGATGTCAGCACCCTATAAGTACAGCAGGAGAAAAGAAACCTCCCAGTCATGCGAATAGCGTGCTCTGCTAATGCATCCATCTTGAGTGTCATAACATAATTAGGTAGGGGTTTAAATCCTGTAAATGCTGAGTGTGTGTGGAGAGGGGTTAGTGTGTATGAAAGAAACGTCCCTTTTGGCAACAAGGTGAACACACTACAGGATGCACATTCCCCTTTCTAAACACTGATGATGTCAGCACCCTATAAGTATAGCAGGAGAAGAGAAACCTCCCAGTAATGCGAATAGCACGTACTGCTAATGCGTCAGTCTTGAATGTCATAACTTAGGTAGGGGTTTGAATCCTGCTAAATGGCATGTGTGTGGGAGAAGATGGAAGTAGTGTGTGTGCAATTACATGTGTGAGAGAGCTGACCCTTTTGCCAACCAGTACAACACACCAGCTGCTGCATATTCCAATCTCTACACAGAGATGATGTCAGCACCCTACAAGTGCAGCGGAAGAGGGCAAATCTCCCAGTAATGCAAATAGCACGCTCTGCTACTGCATCTCTCACTACTGTCATAGCACAGTTAGTTATGGCTTTGGATTCCAGACATGCCACGTGTGTTTTGGTCACACAGAATGCCCATGTGTGTGGGTTGTTGTTCACAATAGTGCATGACATTGATTAAACCAGTAATGGCAATGGACACAGATGATGTATGTGTGTGCCAAATACACATATGTACCTGTGACCTTCAATAGTTACCATGTCTGATGCCTGCCACATGTGAATACATGGTATTTGCACTGGATAACATTATGACTGTGGTCTTCTGTGCGGGTGCTGCATGTGGTATGTGTATATACAGTGTGAGATGTAGATGGTATCAACCTAGCAGCGAGGGATACACATCTGGTCTGGGGCATATAGTCTACATGTTGTTGATGAACAGGTGCTGCATGTTTTCACCTGTTGTGGGAGTGGTAACAAGTTGTTCCATAGCAATGCAGTGACTACATGCTAGGAACCTTTCAGCTAGGGTGTTGTAGCTACAGTAATTCATCAGCATTCAGTAATACGTCAGCATTCCTGGTGAGGGTATGATGCCAACCAAGGTCAGGGTCATACCAGCCTGTGCCACATGCTTAGAGAGCCCTTCCATGTTCCCTATCATGTAGTCCAGGGAGGTACATCACAGGTCAGCCATAGTGGCATGGACAATGACTGAGTCATATGTGTCCATGCCTCTGACTGACCTGTATGCTTGTGTTATGTGGTGGACAATAGTGCCCCATGGGCATATCACTGTGACCTTCACCTTGTCCAGCCTGGTGAGCGTGACCTCACTGTACCGGACAATAAAGGTACCTAACACAGCTGTAGCAGGTGTGTTGTCTAGCCATACAGGCTGTGACTGTTTGGCACACAGGATTTGTGTGCTATGTGTTATGCGTGCTGTGTTCAGGCATAACGTATGCCTGTGTGCCAGCTGAAGAGGTGGCTGCCGCTCAGGCAGGATGCTATTCTTAGGCTCCACGAATGGCCCAGTGTGTTCACGTGCTTGTATTGCTGTCAGTGTAGGTCTACATCAGACTGGTGTTGTAGTCACTGTAGTATTTCATGCCACCTGACAGGTTATGCCAGTACTGGGTTCAGAGTGCTTAGTCCCCAGTTTGGCTATGTGGTTCCATCTCATACATGTGTTGTACGTCCATGTGTAGGGGAGAGGGTTGACTGTGTACATGTGGCAGCTGTGACATTGCCACATGACCCACATATTCCACAACTGTACCATAGTGGTGACTGACAACTGACCTTTGCACATGCTACCATAGTATTGTGATTGCCATGGTGATTAACAGCACATTGGGCCAATGGGGAACAAGGTACATAGGTTCATAGGTTCATAGGTTCATACTAGGCTATCTGCCCTAGGGCATTTATAAACCTAGCCAGAATGTGTTTGGCTTTCGCCATCCATTGTAAATTTATCTTGCTATGCCCTTTTTCCAGCTTAGTATACTGTGCCTCTGTCTAACAGTGACACAGAAGTGATACCCAGGGTAAACCTACGATGTCCCATCCACTCATCAAGATTCCTCTTGAAGAGAGTCAATGAGGGACTCTGCCTAACCTGGATTGGGATTTTATTCCAGAGTGAAGGGAGCCTCTGGGTTATGAATCTGTCCCTCCAGCATGTCCTATTTATTTCAGTGCTGAGGTTCAAGTCTCTCGAGCGTGTAGCTCGATGGGATTTGGATATTCTGAGGTGCAACATGCCCATTAATTCCGGGTTTGACATGGCTTTATATGTCAGGCACAGATCGCCTCTGAACAGGCAATATGCCACTGAGTAGAGCTGGAGTTTCTTTAACCGGTCAGCATATGGCATCTGTTTGAGCCCTTTGATCCTCTTGGTGAGGTACTTTTGGGGTCTTTCCAGTTGCTGCAGGTGTCTGGTAAGGTACATCCCAACAGGGGCATTGTACTCAATTATGGGCCTGATGAGGGATGAGTAAAGAGGCACAATGTCCTCCCCTGATCTAGATGTGAATCCCTTCATGATGAGGTGGGCTATATAAAATGTTTTTCTAACCACTTTGGCCACATGGTTGTCAAATGAGAGATTGCTATCAACTTGGGTCCCCAGGTCCCTAATTACTTCTTCTGTACTTAATGGATTACCACCTATGTGGTACTTTGTGGGCACTTTGTTTTGCCAAAGGGGATGACGATACACTTTTGGCATTCAGCTTGAGGCCATGGCTCTGGCACAAGTTGTCTGTTTCTATGAGGCCCTTTGGAGGATGCTTGTGTCGGCTGGAGAGTCGATTATGGCGGCCAGTTTGCAGTCATCTGCGAATTTGGTCAGCCACAGTCCTTCCGTGTTGGCCTGTACCTCCGATAAATATATACCGAACAAGAGAGGTCCCAGGACTGAGCCTTGTGGGACACCACTTGTAACTGGTTTGGAGTCTGACATGGCTCCAGCAATTCTAACCATGTGGGTTCTGTCCTTGAGCCAGTGTGCAATCCATCTAGTGACATAGGGGTTTATATTTAAGCTGGTGAGCTTCTCTAGAATGCCCGAGTGGGGTATTGTATCGAAGACTTTTGCGAGGTCCAGGTAGGCTGTGTGGACCACCTTCCCCTCGTCAATGGCCTTGGTGACTGTTTCAAAGAAATCAACCAAGTTTGAGAGGCAGGATCTGCCCTTAACAAAGCCAAACTGGGTATGATCCAGTGTCTGTAGGTCCCCAATATCTTTATTTATGAGGTCCATGATGATCCTTTCCATAGCTTTGCAGACTAAGCTAGTCAGGCTTATGGGGTGATAGTGTCCAGGATCCGTTGAGGCACCACCTTTATGTAGAGGGACCACTGTTGCTGTACGCCACTCTTTGGCCACATATCCTGTAGTAAGGCTGGGATTGAACAGTAGTTTTATGTTTGGGTGTAGCTCTTCTTGGAGTTCATGTAGGACACAGCCCGGGACACTGTCTGGTCCATTGATGCAGTGTTTTTTGCTTTGGGGAGGGCGGCTCTTACCTGAGCATCTGAGATGTCAGGGGGCAGCACTCTGCTGGGATAAATATTTGCCCTTCGGTGTGGGGAGTTTGCGCTGAACCTGTCAGCTAGGATGTTGGCAATGTCTGTGGGTTCGGTGTTTCTTTTGACATTTTGGACTACCTCTGAGCATATCTGGGAATTACCACCCAGGTTCCTAACATAACTAAAGACAGCCTTGTGATTATCCTTAGTGTCCTGTGCAATTTTCTCTCGAAGCTGGCCTTAGACAATCTTATGAGTGCCCGTAGGTTTTTGCTAATACTGATCAGTGATGCCTTCCCTTTTTGGGATTTTGCTGTATCATTTAGTAGCTTCCTCCTTCTATTGTATAGTTTGTTTATGGCTGGGGTCCACCAGACAGGACGTCTGCCTTTGGAGGATTGGGTCTTGGTTTTATTCGGGATCGCATGATCCATGCATTCCTGAAGGTGTCCATAGAATGCGTTTATAGAGGAATCTGCGGTCTGGTCCGTATTTTCCACAGGCCCAGGGGCTTTGAAGGTTTCCACCTCAGTTTTGAGGAGTGTGAATTTGCTTTAGAGAAGTTGTTCACTGTGGTTTTCTGGGCAGGGGTGGGGTCGGGATGTGAATATCCAGTGAGATTAGTTTATGGTCTGATCTTACCAGTGAGGGATACACTTCTGGTCTGGAGCATAGAGTCCCCATGTTGGTGATGATCAGGTCCAGTATGTTTTCCCCTCTTGTGGGAGTGGTAACAAGTTGTTCCATAGCATTTGAGTTCATAAATTCTAGGAATCTTTAGGCTAGGGTGTTGGAGCTAGAGTCATGCTCCCAGTCTATGTTTGGGTAGTTGAAGTCACCCAATATAATGGTGTTTGGAGAGACCTTCATATTTTCCACTGTTCTCAGGAAGGCCGAGTGCGGTTCTTGGGTTTGGGAGGGTGGTCTGTAGCAGGCTATAACCTGGAAGGCAGTTTTACCCATTGTTAGTTGCACATGGATAGTCTCTGATGCTTGGTGCTTTGCCACCAATCTGGAGGTGTGGGTATCTTTGATGAATATCAATACCCCCCCTCCTTTTGTGGTTCGGTCCAAGTTTTGGGGCTGAAAAGCATGGTATGAAGTATAACCTGGTAGTGCTGGGGTGCTCTCGGTAGCCCTGAACCCGGTATCTGTTACTGCACAGATATCGATATTCTCCATTCTAAGGAGAGTTTCGAGTGCATGCATCTTGAGGTTTAGACTTCTGGCGTTGAGTAGCATTACTCTTAGTTTCTTATCCCTTGTGATACCTATGGAGGTGGGTTTGTCATTTGAGCCTTGCCTAACAAAGGCACTATGGGGGTAGGAAGAGCCTTTGCCAATATCCGAAAGCCCAGGGGTGACAGGTGCAAGCCATCCCTAATGAAGCAGGTGGTTCAACAGAAGATGAGTATGTGAGGGTGTAGTGCCTGTGATTAGTTAGCAGTGGCATATATGACTGCTCACGTGGACAAAGGCCAGGCAAGTCATATGCAATGTGTCACAGGCAACGTACATGTGAACAGGACAAACAGCGATGTTCTGTCAAGTGAGACATGGACATACATATAGTAAGCTATGCAGATGTCACTAGGAGTCCACAGAAGCTCTGTAACTATGCATTGCAGGTGGGATCAGTATTCCAGGGTAACTGCAAGCAAACAGGCATGCAAACAAAGCTACAGTAAGCAGGGCTGCATGTAGTCCATTGTACAACAAACAAGCTGTACCATTTCCAGTAGGTCACACTGCAAATATGCAGGCACTATGCACATGTACATGGAAATACACAGGTCAGATGGCTAGGGTCCAGTCTCAGTGCACACAAGTGTACAGACCATGTACCGTCAGGATGTACAATAACTGGATGGAAACCCATGTGCTCATACCTGCAGTAATACACATGTCAAATAACAGACACTGAGCCTTCACTCAGTGGTTCCATACTTAGTAGGATGTATCCTACCTGGCCTGCCACCACAGTATCCCTGACATGTATGGGGACTCTCCCTCCTGTGACAGTTAGTTTTGTGTGTTGGGGCTGTCTAGCATGGTATGAGATGTGAGCATGCAGTGCTAGGGTGCTCCTGTGTGTCCTGTACCAGTCGTAGTACTGCACACATATCAACATCCTCAAACATCCGCATTGCAGAGTCCAGTGTGGGCAACATGCCACTTGCAGCTTACATGTCCATCATTGCGTATTAATACTTTCATTACCTTATCCCTTGTGCTACCTATGTATGTAGCCTTCTGTTGACATCCTTACCACCAGTATGCCAACATGTGCAGATGATACACTATGGTACTTACCATGGGTGTAGACAACAGTACATGACAATCATACCCTTACTGCATCAGGCATGCTGTGATATACCCACAATTATATCAGCACACAGTACTGTTAACAACATGATACTATTACTACACGTCTACGTAGTCACCCTGTGCATCAGCAACATGTTAACCTGTACCTGCACTGATGTTACAGATTTTAGGAGGTGGCACAGTTTCATCATATGCACAGGGTGTGAACTTGGTATGCCTGAGTCAGCCACCGATACCACCAATTGACATGTATGTGTATGTGTGTTGGTGAGGGACAGCAGTACAAGGTGGGGCAATGTTGATGCAGTGTGTGCGTGCATGCAGTAGCCCTAGGTGTTGTCAATTCGCATGTGTGTATGGATGCACACAGTTCCACCTCATGGCTGCCATATACTGGTGTTTGTGGACAGCCACAGACTGTACCTGCCAGGTCATACAGATCATTGTCTCTGGCCACGGACATGGTACCTGTGCCTTGTAGGGGTGCTACGGACCATATCCGGTACCAACCCAGACTGGGTACTGTCATCAGAAGCAGGTGTTCGTTGACTGGACACAGATCCCTGTCGGGCCTGGCCAGAGCCACGTGCACGTGGTCTCCTGGGGCGGTCTGATGACAGCACAGACCCAGCATTGCTGGGGCTGCTGCTGGCACTATGGGGGCAGCGGCCCTGTTGTCGTCTGCGACGACTGCCAGCTGCTGCTGTTGCTGGCATACGCCCACATCGACGCCTCAACCGTCCACCATCGCCCTGGCTCATGGACATGTAGTTGTGGAACCGGTCTAATATGTCCCCACAACGTCTGTCTATGACATCAGTGAAATTACGGATGGCAGCCGCAATGTCACGCATACTGTCAGTCATGGCTGTGCGACATGCTGTCAGCTCCCTCAGACCCTGTCTGGTGTACCATTCCATACATGACTGTGCCTGCATGACAGCCCGAAACATAGGTGAGGTTGTAAGACCTCTGTGGGCACGTCTGACAGGGGCAGTACGCCCACGGATGCTCCCACGAGAACCCCTGGACATCTGTCTGTGTGGTACCATCTCAGGGCCATGCCCATGGCTGCTGTGTGGGGATGCATGTGCCGCAGATACCACATTACCCTGGTCAATGCCCACTGTATGCTGTCCATCACCTAGGGACATTGGTGACAAAGGGTGTATTGGCTGGATAACTGTGCGCATTGATGGGGTTGACAGCTGTGTACTGTCAATCGGCTGACCATTGATGGACCCTGGCATACCTTCTACAGATGTCATCATTATCAGTACCCATGGCACCTGATTCAGGTTCCCTGCTACATAACACCAGAGCAGCACCAGAACCTGTGGGAGGGAAACAGGAAACACAGTTTACAATGTCTACACAATATTACCAATGATGCACACATCCACAGATGCACAGGTGCACACATGCACACATGCACAGGTGCACACATGCACACATGCACAGGTGCACACATGCACACATGCACAGGTGCACACATGCACACATGCACACATGCACACATGCACACATGCACAGGTGCACACATGCATACATGCACAGGTGCACACATGCACACATGCACGTGCTGCGTGCACACATGCACAGGTGCACACATGCACACGTGCACAGGTGCACACATGCACATGCATGCGTGCACACATGCACATGCACAGGTGCACACATGCACACATGCACATGCACACGCATGCACACAGTTGCACACAGTTGTACACTACTCAGTATGCGAGATATCAACACACAGACACGGACACACCTGCATGCATACACAGAGCACTACTTAGTGAGCCTAATATTACTATTACTATCAAGACTATTAAAGGTATTGTTAATACACACTCACCAGCATGGATAGGCTGCATTGCTGTTACACCGGAGGGACCTGCAGAAGTGAGGAAACTAATGTCAGTGGGCACAACTGTGCCATTGTTACTGTGTATGATACAGGTCAGTAGTACAACAATCGCCTTTCACAGGTCAGCTGCTGATATTGAGGATATCACACTTGCACATTAAATACTATGATGACAGCTACAAACCAAGGACACACCTCACAAGTGCATTAACTACCAGTGTGCACAACAGTCAACTATACATATGGCATATTACCTGCACGCTCATAGTCTTGCTGCTGCGTGGCTCCAGCCTCCATCATAATGCATGTCTGCTGCTGTTGTTGTTGTTGGCGGACTGGAGCCACTACACTCATGAGTAGTCCCTCCAGTCTGGTGAGTGGGGGATGTGTAGCCACCCCACCACCTGTGGCGACCTGTTGCCTGTGGATATCCGACGCATGCTGACGGACATTTCTGATTAAATCACTGCAGTGATGTCGCACCTGCTCATATGTCCTATTATGCATGCCTATGTCATTTACCTGATGGACCAGGTCTTGCCACAGTGCAGCCCTCTCCTGCTGATTCTGGCTGGTGCGGGAAAGGAGTATTGCATAATCCTGCACCAGGCTCTGGTGTATCTCCTCATCCTCAGCTGTGGAGTAAGCTGGATTTCGCAGGTGAGCCATGTTCCTGAAAAAGGAAATAACATGATATCAGCAATATATGTCAGCAGAATTTGGCACACATACTACACATGCTACTCGACTGTTATGATACGACATATCTCACATATATAGCATCTGTCTGTCTATTGGTGAATACACATGTAAATGGCCAGGTATCAGTGCTCAGCCAGCAACTGTGCACCAGTACCTGGCACACTCCATACGACATACTACCAAACCCCAGCAGTCAGAACACTGATTCAGGTCCAGAGCACCTCCTCACTCTGGGGGTTTGTATCTAGGTACTGTATGGGCTACATCATCAACTACTGTGAGCTGACCACAAACTAATTGCCCTGGATATACATATCCCACCTCCACCACCAGCACAAACGACTATAGTGAATAACATTGCAAATGCAAACTTTACACTTTGTAACAGTGACATGGTATCCTTTCAGCCCACTGGGCCAGTGGAAGACACAACCCACAATGCTGACCCCTTCACAAATGATTTCTACGGACATCTCCGAGAATGCATGGATCATGCAATCCCATATATGACCAAGACACTCTCCACAAAAGGATAGCATCCTGTCTGGTGGACCCCAGCCATAGACAGATTGTATTACAAAAGATGGAAGCTACTGCAAGACAGAGCATAATTCCATAAAGGGAAGGCATGTCTGAGCAGCACTAGTAAGGATCAATTTTCCCTCATACAAACATCCATGGGCAACTTTGAGAGGGAAATCAACAGGGACACTACAGATAACCACAAGGCCTTCTTCAGTTATGTTAGCAACCTGGTCAGAATCCCTCCACTATGCTCATAGTTAGTACACAACAACAAATAATTCACTGAACCCACAGATATTGGCAACATTGTGGCAGACAGGTTCAGTGCAGGTTTCACCCCTCCCTCTCCCCCAAAATAAGACATAGTTATCCCATCTGACTGTAACCTCCCTGTCATCACAGATGTCCAGGTGAGAGCCACCCTCAGGAAAGCAGAATACACAACATGAATGGGACCTGATGGTATCCCCGGTTGCATGCTACATGAACTCAGAGAGGAGCTAAACACACATATAGAAGTGCTATGTAACACTAGCCTGACTACAGGATATGTACCTGTACACTGGCGCACAGCAGCATTGGTTCCACCCCACGAAGGAGTCACCTCTACATAGCAATACAATACAACACAATACAATACATTACAATACAATACTATACAATATGCTATTGCCCCTGGGACTACAGCAGCATACTGTTCTGCTACCCTGACTATTGTGACACATGTGGTGTGATGGTACCTGCTGCTATCAAACAGTTACACAGGGTGACTCATATGGCATATTACCTATCTGACTAACATTCAGCAGGGGTATGTGTGATATGTACTCATGGGGAGTCTTGTTTCTTAACACTGAGTGGTTTATTGCAGGGTATGTCTTATCTGTGGGTAGGAACCTTTACCTCCACATGTGCTCTCTATTGCAGTGGCACGGACGACACACAGCAGTCATTTAGGTTGTGGATGGTGTGAGGTGTTACTATGGTTGTTGGACATCTGTCATGGGTGTGACTTTATGTAAATCCAGGAGTGGTTACCTCTATGTGGGTAGTATGTGTGTACTCTGTGGTGTTGTCAGTCACTGTGCATTGGTAATGTGTTTGAGTGCATTGTCACAGTGTTGTACATGTCACTGTGTCCTTCTCCATATCTGTAGCTGTCATGTGAGGTACATACCATGGCAGCCATTATGTGGTGTGGAGGGGTACACTGACCTACATGTCCATAGCTGACACACCATGTCTGCTGACACATACCATGTGCAGGTATTCCAGGAATAGTGTGCCACTGTGAATATCATTGGGGGACTATTGTACACATTTATGACCCTGTTCACCCCTGACACATGCAGTGGTGGGCAGCCAATCACATATCTGGTGGTTACTGGTGTAGGTGATTTGAAATGGGGTATGGTACTCCAGTTTTGACACTGGTGTTCACTCCATGCCTTTGTCACCAGGCACCTGTTGCAATACATCTGTACACATGTGCCTCACTCAGAATATATATACATCTCTCTCTCTCTCTCTATATATATATATATATATATATATATATATATATATATATACACATATATATGTATATAGATATATCTATATGTATATATATATATATATATATATATATATATATATATATATATATATATATATATATATATATATATATATATATATGTCTGTATACATATACATATATATATATATTGATGTACATGTATTGCTATAGATATGGAGGGGGGGTGACAGAGGGGGTGGGACGGGGTGTTGAGGTCGTCATATACAGTCAAACCTGTAGATAGTCAGATCTGTCTGTCTATGTATATGTATCTACATATATCTATATCTGTATGTGTGTATTACATATATATATGTTTGTACATATTCTATCTACATCTGTCTATGTATTCCTACATCTCTCTCTATGTATGTATACATATATGCATATTATATATATATATATATATATATATATATATATATATATATATATACATATATATATATATATATATATATATATATATATATGTATATATACATACATACATATTTTGACATACATACGTATCCATATGATAGATAGGTATATCAACATGTTTGTTTACCATACTGTATACACACACTAACATACTGCTAAACATACATAACTGAAACCTACTTTGTACATTGCACTACAACCTACATTCAACCTACATTGATATGTGCACATAGATGCTCTCACATACAAATGTATGTACAGCCTTCACTGATAGTTGCTGTATGTCCCCTGCCCTTTGCACATCTTCATATACATATGGATACAGACCAATGACACATATGGAAGGTTCACAGTATGTAGACTTTTATAGTATTACTTTACATTACCTGTGTTTGTCACAGCTGCTTGTGTTGCCATCTGGTTTTGTGTCCTGCTGCTCCACTTGCCAGTTGTCAGCTTTCAGGTGGCTGTTGCTGACCAGTTTTGTTTGTGTATGTTTAATTTTGTTTTTCTCTGTCTCTCTCTCTCTCTCTCTCTCTCTCTCTCTCTCTCTCTCTCTGTCTCTCACTTCCTCCTCAGGGTGCAATGAAAGTATTGCATGTGTGGACTGGGAGTACAGCATGTTTTTGTAGGTATCTGCATATGTCCATGTGATGGCCTCTGCACCAATTGTTAGCCAGCATTTGCTAATTGCATGCAGCCAGTTGTGTACTGATTGCAGTTCTCACTGTGATTTCAGAACAGTGCTATAAAAAGGTATGTGAGATAGGTGTACCCCATTCAGATTTTAAGGGCAGGGACCATGCTGGTATGCTGTAGACACTGTTCTGTGAGTGTAAAGGTTGGTATCTCTCTCATATATCCGGCTGTGTTGTAGATTAACATTTCTCCATTAATTTCTCCAGTTTCCTGTACTAACTGTGTATGTACACTGACACCTACGACTACTACTACTGTTAATGTGTGTGTGTGTGCTTTCCTGTGGGACATGTGGTGTAACTGGTGTATAGCAGTGGCTCTTGCACTTTGTTGCTATGGCTTCAATATTTGCCCTTTACAGTCACTACCTGTATGCCTGCTAGGTGTCCTGACTGTAGTGTGCTGCTGTGGCTTTCCTATTTTCCATGTACATTCACACCTTGGAATGCTTGCTATATCTGCTAGGGTGTTAGAGCATGCAGTGTGGTCTGGCCATGGTGTGGGCCTTGACATCTATTAGGGTATTTGAGTATGCTACTGAGCAGGCCCCAGAGACTCTCAGGTGCATCTGTTATCTGCCTCATGGAATGGTACATATCAGTGGGGTACACCCATTAAATTGTCTGGTATGCTGCAGTTGTGACTGTGGGATAGCATGAGCATATGTATTACTACAATTTTTCTGCCGTGCAAGTGGTGCATACTTTCAGGACTTCATAGTTACCATTGCATGTGTTGTAACACCTTTCTGCCTACTGTTTGTACATTTCACATGGAGTCTGTGGGGCATCCCTGTAACTCAGTCACTGTTGCTATGTCTAGGCTCTTAACTATTCAAATATGGTGGTGTCAGACCTCTCATGTGTACAAATATTTGCAGGTTGTCCACATTTCTGCCTCATATTTTGGTCAATATCTCATGCACAGCTTTTTCTGGCAAATCACTCTGGGCTCAAGTCAGAATATAGTGACAAACATTTAAGTTTCAGACTTCATACCCTTCCAAACATCCCACAAAATGCAGAACCTGTTACTCTCTGAACTAAGTTTGTTGTAACATTATTTGTAATGTGTCCCTGGTTTTGGCCCTTTGCTCCACATATTTTATTACTTGGTCTGGATGTGTTCCTGTAACAGGTTGTGGGGTATGGGCAGTGATTATCCTGCTGTGAGTATGTGTGTGGCTTGCAAGGTGCTACAGTGACATTATTACCTACTAGCTACCAACTAGCATGGCTGTTTCTGTTCACACATTACTATTATAGAAATCCACTAGATTTGACAGTAAATATACATGACATGCTTTGTGTACTACACATCCTATATTCCCTTTACATTCATTCCTACTATTACATGATATATTTATTTTAGCACAATGTTCTTGTTTAACAGTCATGGCTTAGTGGTAGGTCATGCAAACTACTGTTTCCAAGGTCCTGGGTTCGAGACTGACAGTGGGATTTTATTTTGCTTTTGAACTGACTACAGGACCTGTCAATCAGAGTGACTAAGGCACTTTTAAGCAGTTGTAACCGGGTTAGCGCTGGTTTGCGTGCAGCTCCCGCATGCGCACTGGCGTTGAGCTCCGCTGCACACGCTAACTGCTTAACAGTGCTTACTCTGGCGCACACCCGCTGTATTTTCTTTGAAAGAAATCAAAATGGGGAGACAAGAAAGTGGTGAAAAAGGGGTCACAAAGAGGGTAAGACAGTAGGGAAACAAGCCTGGGTTTTGCAGGATGGATGTAGGTAAGGCCCATAGCTGCCCATTTCTTCATCAGCAACAGCTGTGCATATGTATGTAATTTGGTGTGACATTTGAAACCTTCCACCCCTGAGAGAGGTGTCAGGACAACAATAATACTTGTTGTACAGCCAATTGTAATTGATAGTTTCCATGTCCAGCAGACATGTGTGCGGAATGGGCAGCTATGTATGGGGCATAATTTTTTTGTGGGTACAGAGTGCCCTTTTTTTTTTTTTTTTTTCAGGTGAGAGTGGTATGTCAGGTGAAAGAAGTCGGTATAGCTGGGGAGGTAGGTTGGGTAGGTCAACAGACAAGACAAACAAGACGCATGCAGGGGCAGTGTATGACACGTGTGGGGGGGTTACACAATTGACGGGGACGGATGTTTGGATATCCAGAGCCCATGAGCCCACAGATGGCAACAGTGGAACTGATATCCCCACCCATGGGCAGTTTCCACTGTTCCTTCACTGCCCAGGATGGGACTGTGCTGGGGGCTGTGTAGGCCGGGCAACAGGCATGCCCGTAAGTTGTGCCACCTGTGCCTCAAGCTGGCGTAGGGGCCCAAGAACAGAGTCCCTGATCTCTCTACGCACCACAGTCCGGACGCTACGGAGGGTGAGTGGTGGTTCTCCTCCGGCCACACTTGCAGAGGGGGGACGGGCCCCATCCCCTGCAGCGCTTCCACCCACAGGTGGCACAGGGCCACCGGAGGAGGGTCCAGACCAGGCACTAGTGCCAGGTGCACTCGCCAGCTGAGGTGGGAGAGGTGGGTCCGCTGGAACCCGCCTTCCCTGTCGTTCTATGTTTTGCATTATGTCATGACAGTTTGGGTTAGTAACATACAATACCATTTGCAATTAGTTGTAACAGCATGCATTAGTATTCCCATTAACCAAACACCCAGATATTCACACCATTGAACAGCGAGCATAACACATGCATAATATGAACAGCAATACACAGTCCAACAACATGCAGGGTTGATTGATGGCAACAGGCCATCAGGTTTGGATGTATGAACAGGGCAGATGCATCAACGTACATGCAAATATTTATAACCCAACAGGACAAATGTCCAGGGGTGTTAATTGTGATTGCACATACCAATTTCACGTGGAATGGATTATATGTGGTTATAGGGTGGGATGAAGAAAATATTATTAACACCTTCGAATACCAATACATATGCTGTACATTTCTAATAGCTGCAGATATATACACACTACTGTTCTAACTACAGTTTCCTATATGATAACTACTTCAATTTGGTGATAGGACTGTTACTGCTACATCAATATACATTTTATTGTTATTCATACACGTTCATATCTGGCTTTGTTCAGCTACATCATCCTGCTACATTTGCTTTATATAGCTATAGACAACTGTGGATGTTTGGTATTTCAGACAATCATACTATCTGCATATTGCAGACTGAGAGCAACATATCCAGATTTTGGGATACACATTCCAGCTGCAGCAACACTTTGAACACATTTCGCTGTTTGGTTCTGCTTGTCACATTCATTTCATTCTGTACTGACTACAGTATACTTTATTCAGGGGTTATTACTACTTTATTGGTGGATTCATAACTCTTTCTCACACTCTCTCACTTGTTTTCATTTTACTATTCAGGATGGTACTTACTTCTAGGCTTTATTGACATGTTTTACCTGTAGTTATTACAATCCTTTCCAGCAGTCTCACTTCTGTCATGTTTCAGTATTTCAACAGGGATATATTTCACACATGTGATTTGCTCATCTTCTGCAGCTGTACTTTTCAGCCTGCTGCAGGTTGTGTACTATTATATTACAGGTGGGGCATCTTTATTTCAGACTTTATTTCAGACATTTTCATTTTTCTGTTTGGATTACAGACTGCAACACACTTTTGTAATCAAGCAATACTTGCAAACACTCTTACACTGTTACTTGCATATTTTATTACTTAGTGACTACACTGCAGTCTTTTGCTAACTGTCATACTTTTATATTTCTTTACAGTTACTGGGAGAGGATTACTGACCTGCCTGGTGGCGCAACCGCACCAGCCTATCGCCATAGGCTCTGCGGTTCACAGAACGGACACCTGCAACTGTAATATAAATTAAGTAATATTGGAATACACATCTCCATAATATCAGCTAGTTTAATTTCTTACATACATGATTGAATGTAACTTACTCAGTAGTGGGGCGTTGGGCATTTGCCAGGCCTCCTGGATCCAAAGGTTCAATTGGCCCTGCTTATGTCTCTTCAGGTCCGCATGGTGGTGACGGACCTGCTCACCAGTCCTTGGAATCCCTGTGGCACTGGTGAGATCATGTAACTGGTCCCACGCCTCAGCCCTATATGCTCCCCACAGGACCTGGCCCTGCATGAGTTGGGCCTCATGATTGTGGACTAGGAGCCAGACCATGTATCTGGACTCCTCAATGCCCCACCTCTGTGCTCGAAAGCAACTACCCTCACCTACTCCTGACATTCTGGCTGCAAGTTAGTTCTACAATCGTTTATGCTGTGTATTCCCGCCTATGGGGCTTATATATGCCGTTTTTCCCGCACTTATTTGTGATTGGCCATTTTGGAATTGTATCAACTTCACAAAACCTGCTTTGTCATGCTCCACTTTCTATTCATTCCTATATATTTGCTATTACTGCATTTTTAAGTACAGCTGTCGTTGCTTAGTGGTTCAGTACCTTGACTATGGTGCATGGTATCCTGGGTTCGAACCTGGCCACTGCTTTTTATATTTTATGACTGTCTAGACAGGCTAGGGGGTGTGTCTGTGTAAAGGCAGTTTTGTTACAGCTTCCTCAACGTTGCCCGTCGGTTAGCTTGTTAGCGCGGTGCGCAGCTCCGTGCAAACGGGTTATGCTAGTTTACGCTTCATTTGGCTGTCAGCATGCATATTATGCTCAGCTCAGCTAGGGGCACACAGTTTCAGCATGTTAAACCACTGCTCACCTACGGGCACACATTTTACACCTGTTAAACCACTGCTCACCTACGGGCAGATGCACTCAACTTGTTAAACTGTAGCTCATCTATAGGCACATCTGGCATTTTTTATTACTTTGTTATCTCACATTTTTTCACGATAAATGGCCCATTTCATTACATTTTACATAAAATATAATTTTATATGTGTACATATATGTCAGGGACTTGTTTCGTGCTTATTTCACTAAAAATAAAAATTGATGTTTTGGGGGCTCTAACCATGACTGCCTGCTCTTCAGCAGACGTCTCTACCGCTACACTATTGCTTTTTGGCTTACATTGCATATTTAGTTCTTATATGCTTCTCCACTGACTGCTAACTGTGGCTGAGCTATGGGCACGCCCGCGCAAACGAGCACACTCATGGGCAAACATCTTTACAATTTAAAAAAATATATAACATGTTCATTTCTATATTTTATGTTCATAGTCTGTGGGGGCATGTGTTGTGTTGTGTTTATTCACATTTCCATGGACTCTGTCATGGGTGTTTACTTTGGGCATTTTTACTCTTCTGGGGGCGTGTCCGCTTGCAGGGCTCGGCCTACGGACACGCCCCCTACTGTCTTCCACGGACCGTGTTAGCCTTAGGTGTGATTCAGCATGCCCTCATGCATATGCATGACATGCTGACGTCACACTGTTTAACTGCAGCCTCCGTGTAAGCCTTGTATCTCTTACACGGAGGCTTCGTGAATCCTGCCCAATATGTCTGATGTTCAAATAGATTATTAAGTCTATAAATCAAATGTATTTCTGCATATATAGATAATACGTGTAATCCTTCACAGTCAATATTTAGCAGTGTTTATTTAAAGACGTCAAGTCTAATCTCATTTCTCTATTTGCATGCCAAAGAAACCCTCAAAATAGTAGGTGTTAATTCAAATAAAATTTTCAGGACTTAATAACAGTATATAGCTGTGTTAATATAGAATGTGCATAACTTCAGATCAAAATTCAATGCTAATAGCATCTAAAAAAATTGTAAACTGAAACATTAATTACTAAAAAAAATCACTCTCTCTCATTCTTGATCAAAATAATTTCGCATGAAGTTCAAAAGATATTCTTTTTCTTTTCCCCTTCTCTTTACTTTTTTCTTTTATATATATATATATATATATATATATATATATATATATATATATATATATATATATATATATATATGCACACACATGCACACACACGCACATATACATATATATAAACACATACATACATATTTACTAACTATTCAGTCATATTTCAATTATGTAGAATCTGCATTGTTGATAAACAACATTAACACAGTTAACTTATATAAAATGTTTATAAATAGAGAACAGTGTTTAACATATAAACATACATCTAGTAATATAAAATATCATTCATGATTAATTAATAGTTAACTTATATCATAATTTATGAAAAAGCACAGTAACTAACAATATGTTTATAAGATAGGAATAATTGTATTTAACTAATATAGTTTAGTAAAATAAACTAAGACTTCAATCCCCTTCCTTTATTACCATTCCTACTCATATCACCCATGTGAGTATGCAAAATGCATATAATTTTAAAATAAATTTAAATCAATTTATAAAATGTTTGTGAATGATGTAATCATTACACAAAAGTGTCAAATCTTTAATAATAGAATATCTGAACTGTAATGATTCAGCTATGAAAAAAGTATAACACAAGTAGCAATAAAACATGAAATACCATGGCAGCATGATAAAGCATTATGCCTTACAATAAAACAATCAAGAAACCAAAGGTATGTCCTAAGACTGAAGTATTCATTATTTTATTTTAAGGTAAATTATCAGGCAAGTTAATTTCTAAGTGATAGACAACCACCACCTGAAATCTAATCAAAAGAGATAAGAAGTATCCATACAGTTTTATATTTTAATAATGAAATCAAAATATAATTAAAAGATTGATGAAAATTTAAGAAAATAATCTTCTGCTTAGTGCTATAAGTGGCAAATAAAACTCTTAAATGCCTTGGTGCTGCAGCTGTTTCCGCAAAGGCAGAATATATTGCGCTATCTCACCATTAGTGTCTGCTGGCTGCATTCCATAACACATTAAACCCATATAGCATCTTCAACCTCTCCACCTAGGATTCAAGAGCAAAGACAAAGACAAGATCCAGACAGCACTACAAAGCATACAAAGTTTCAAAAAGAAACAACAAAATTCCATTTCTCTTTTTTCATCCCCTTTTCTCCCTTCTGAATCAACGTGTACTCATCCGACTAATGAATGCAAATGAAGGCAAACATCATGGAGTAATGACTCACACACACACACACACACACACACACACACACACACACACACACACACACACACACATGCACACACACACACACACACACACACACACACACACACAGGCACGCAAGTGCACACATGGGCACACATGGGCACATGCACGCACACACAGACACACACGCACATGCATGCACACACATGCACACACACGCATACACACACACACACACACACACGCGCACACACACGCACACACATGCACACGCATGCACACGCATGCACATGCATGCACACACACACACACACACACACACACACACACACACACACACACGCACACACATCATGCCAAGAGTTGCTAACTCAGAGTTATTAATCACATCAAAATCCTGGAGATACCAGAAACAGACTATGGAAACAAGAAAGGAGGAGTCACTGTATTAGTAACTCTGTATATATGACAGGCCATATGTGCTGCCTGTAGTCACGGTGTAGCATTTCTTTTCCCTCAGTAGCACTATGTCATCCATCTGCACATAACATATTATGCCCTCTTTGACACTTGAAATTATGGGTCACTGCTTTGTGTACAGAGGCACCATTCTGGAGCTGGTCAAGATGTATCATATGTAAATCTATGGAATGTGTAGCATTTCGATTTCTATGGATATCTATGTTTGGCTTTGGGAATACTTGCTATAAGAACCTTTTAGTGACCAGGCACAAGTATATCCTAGGCAACTGCCTTCAGGATACTCCACCAATTCCTTGATGCCATGCTACAGAATATGGGGAAGCATATGTAGTTTCCATGTAGCACTGAGAAGTCAGTCAATACCAGCCATACTGTTTTATGGTGTGGAGCCTAGAATGCACACACACTGCAAGAAAGGATCCATTTGTAGAATAGGAAATAAAATACATCTGCCATAAGGGGTTCCACTCTATAAACTGTCTGGTGGTTTGTAATACAAAGAGTATTCTATACAATGTGCTTACAGGCCACCCAGGCAATGCACATTACTCCCATATATAGCACACATGCAACTTATAGGAGTGTTTTTTGTGGAGTAATTTTACCCACTGGCCTTTTATTGGTGATGTTGGCTACACCCTGGATCCATGATTAATGACACCTATCAAAAAGCCTGAAGCCATGGCCCAGAATGGCTACATATATGTCCTATTACAGACCAGTATCATTGTCGAACATGTGTTTGGCTTGCTGAAGACTCCTACCATCTGGATGTATCTGGGATTGCCTTGTAGTACAACCAGCAACATGCAGTAAGATATTTTTAGTATCAGCAATGTTACATACCATCATTATATGCAAACAGTTGTAGCAGGGCAGAAACATTTATGAGCAGACAGACTCTGCAGTGGAGGAGAGGCCTAATGAGGAGACTGTGGATGAGCTGGCTGCAGAGGAAGTCTATCTCAAATGAAGACAGATCGATTATGACATTTCTTTGGTTAAGAGGCAGCATCTACATCATAACTATGAGCCAGAATAAAGCATTATACAGAAAACTGAAACTGATGCATGCAAATATTCACCTAGGCTGAACTATAACATGCATAGACTGGTCACACTGTGCCTCAAATATTGGCTATCCAATTAACAAAGTACAGAGAGCAGGATATAGTTATCACCATATGCACAATGAGAAGGTCATTAATTGTTATTTGTGTGTATGTTTGATGAGTTTGAACATTATTTTGTGATATGCCTGTCACACCAGTGTTGGTGGTGGGTTGGAAAACTGGGTAAACTGGCCAGGGAGGGGGTTGCAGTCTCCACTGTCATTTGCACATGTGGGTATGGATTTGGGAATAGTGGAAGTCTGGCTAAATGTTTTTTTGAGAGACAGCCAGAGCAGATATTGCAGCATTGTGGTGGGATCTGATAGATAGGTTCAGAGCACTCACAGAAGACGTATTTGCAGACTGTACATGTCCCCAGCCACAAGAGCTTTTTCTACTGATAGGACCACAGGTATGATACAGATCATGCTGAGAGGATGAAAAGCTCAATAAACATGAGTGCTGTCCCATGTCTTGGGTCATCTCAGGATGAATAACTCACTGTATGGATGTCCACATCACCGTACTTCTCTCAACACTGGATGGAGGAGTGGAGAAGGTGGCACTACAAATGCCTCCCCCTTCCATGATAGCCCTCACTACCAGAGATAAAGGTGGACTGAGCATGGGAAGAGTGCCTGCCACAATGTCTTGCTGCACATGGACACCTGCTTTGTGCAAACATCCTGTGCCATTTGTGGTTCAGGCAGTCCCAGAAGTCCATACAAAAACCTTGTGCTACCCCTGCAAGGTCAGCAAGGACTGTGTTAGTGCCAGCTTGCCCCTGTATTATAGCCTTGCACATACACTGGATTGTGGATATTGACCCAACTAGCTTGATTTCACTTGCTCAAAGGAGCTTGTGGAAATGAAAAGGGAGTAGACCATTGCTGAAGATATTCCTACCCGGGTATATATGTCTGTGTCTTCCTCTCATTGTTTGTCTTACTGTGTTGGTGGGATGGTGGCACAAAAACTAGGTCTGCTGAATGGTGTAGGCTTGCAAATACCATATTGCCTGTGTCCAAAGTGACACCATGACCCATGACCATGCTGGGCCTTGGCTGTTATCATTATCAGATCTGGGCAGTTCCTCTGGCATCAGGCATCTGTATAGCAATGAAGGAGGATGCTGATAACACCATACCATTGAGAATACCAAAATAAATTACCCATACCAAGTAAAACCCTTTAACCAATACCTAAAGCCAAGTGAATGAATAAATACTATTTAATATATTCAAATGGGAAATTAGTAGGTAACATGTCTTCTTCTGGTGATCTCTGCACTTTCAGTTCTGATATTACTGTGAAAGGAAGTGTTTATGCTTGTGTATTGTACTAAACCAGACATTTACCAACACATGGCGTGCACACTCAAAGCATCACAAGTAGATGTTCTGGGTGCTGCTCAATATCTAGGAGTCTACTGTTGATGTTAGAATTGCACAATAACCTCCATGCAGAGGGATGGCAGGAACGTTTCCATCTCTGCTAAACCTGGTTTGGTCAGTGGACCTCTTCCCATTGCATTCTACTCCAGTGCCAGGTGGGAAGCCTGAAATGTAATGACACTTATCATGTCAGTGACCTAATATCTTACTTGATCATGCATCCTTTTCTTGCCACTTACAGCACTGATGTCATTAATCACAACCCACGAGGCTTGTTTGAAAAAGAGCTAGTGAAGTTTGCCATGACTGATTATATGCCAACCATAGCTTCAGAATACCTGTAATAAGATGTCATTCTCTGAATGACAGAACTTGCTTTTACATTTTTTCCACAATGTGGAATTCTGTTTGGAAATGACAAATAAAACAATTAGGTGAGAGCCTTCACATTCTTACCTGACATAAGCATACCCTGATTTACATAGTATGGCTCCTGAGTGGCATGAACTATGTGGCCTTGCTCTATTGCTGTGGGAAATGTCACACAGATATAGGATAATCATGGACAGGGGTTATGTACTAGATTTTTATCAAACTGAAGCCCCTATCCCCCCCCCAAAATTTTTAAAATCTGGAGTCAGCATGGAGACCACTTAATATCTTCTTACAGTTTTACTTAGTTGACTATCATACATGTTACAAGTTCCCAGTGTGCACATACATTTAGGCCACCAGTATCACAGCATGTATTTTTCCATGGGCATGTATTGTTTATAGACATACAGAAAGATTCAGTACAATGATGTATTTGGAGTGTACTTCAGCAAGACCGCAAGTATATCTGGGTGACCAGAGATGATCTGATAAGTAATAGAAACATTGCTGCTCCTGCTTTAGAAGGTGCATTATACAGCTACTTGAGCTTAACTATATGGGGCTTAAATGTGTGCTGCTGATGGAGGCACACTGCTTACAGTTCCTTTCACAAGCCTTCCTAAACATTCAGCAATGAAAGCCTCTTTGTTTGTACTACAGGTATCCCTAAAGTGAGCACTGTAGAAAAAATATAACAATGTATCAGACTGTCAGCATGGATAGACCTGTAAGCTACAACATAAACATAACTTGTACTATTACTATACTCTCAAGAAAATCCTCAGTCAAACATTCAATCAAACAGAGAACCATACTAGCAAGTAATATCACCTCTTAGGAAAAACTCTTAGCTTTACAACAAATTCAAAAAAACTCGGTCTGAAACTTTCCACAAGATCTAGTGTTTTATGTGATGCAATCTTCCATTGTGCAATGAGTTCCATGGTTTCTATATGTGCTTATATTGCAAAATGTCAAAGCTTCTAGTGTGACAGTTATGCTAATGAAGCACCAACAAACAATGTTCCTGAATCACGTTTTATTAATTGCAGCTATGACTGAAGCTGTACTGAGAGGCTTGTTCACCTATGTGCACTCCCTTGAGCACCTGTGACGTACATTGACCATGGGTTGGTCAATAACCCCTGCTTGGATGTCTGGAAATCTAGTATATATTTTTGCAGCCCATAGAGGCAGTAAACAACAAAACTTCTATTGAAGTACTATGAATCTAGTAGACATTTTTCACATCAGTGTTTACACCCTAACACAGTTGCACATGACATCAATTTGTCTGCTGAGCAATTGTGCTACAGTGATGGGTCACACTAACAAGTTGCCCAGTGTTTCAGGTAACGTGAAAAAAATCAACATGCCTGCCTATGCGTGAGCTACTGTAGTTCTCTTGAATGCAGCCTGGTTAATGGCTATAACTTCCAAGGAAATTGATATTGGCAGGACTTCATTGGGGCAGAGCAAAGAGGAAAAGATCTTTCTTTACCTGCTGCACAGAGGTGGGAAGAAGAAATCAGAGCAATGGCAACACAGATGTATTATAAGTACTTACATTTGACTGCTTGTTAAATTTGTATTCTACATTATATATAATGGTACTATGCATGTAATTTATAATATCTTTATGTCTTCTTTTATTCTTTTGTAGCTCAGTAGACTAGCATGGAGAACTACCACCTATATCAGAGGGGAATGGAAATGTTCCACAGGTGAAGGAGTAGATATGGATGTTTCTTAATGTAATTTTGAGTGTATTTAGCATATAGCTGCCAGCATGTATGCTCACTGCCAAAGTGTTTCCTGTTTAGTTATATGAGCTCCAGTTCCATATTGCAAGTATACGTAAGTGTTCATATGTTAGATGGGTATGCATTTCATAAGGCATACCATGAATAACAGTGTGGTGAGGTTATATGTTGTGAGAGGCTAGGCAAAGTATCCACACACCCAGAAGCAGGATACAGGACACAGGAATGCTGTAGCCTGCCACTTTTTATTTTTTGAACTAGATCTGGCAGTACTGAAGAACAGATCAGTGTCCTAATGAGTATATTTACATGCAGTAGCTAAGCATGTTGTTATATTACTGGGTGGTGGAAATTTTTGTGTAGTGGTATGGAGGAATAGAGATACATGGGTTTGTCATGTGTGGACATTTCTTGTAGTCTGTTGCTATTTTGTTTTTTTGGGTAAGATATTTTGGTTTACTCTTGTTGTTATGCTGTGGACCAGTATTCTTTGTTTGTTGTGAGCCCATGGACAACAACTTAATCATGTCCAAGCCCACCAAGTATAATTGTTGCTACTGTCTTCCAAATATGTACAGATGCAGTATTATATGTAGTTTATGCCACACATGTATTACTCCACAGAGAGCTTATGACATTTTACACACAACACAACACTAGGAAGCCCACATCTCCACTAGCACACCTGAGCACACACCACAGCTAGTGATAGTTCTGATTCTGCATACATGCCTGCACATCATAGCAAAAGGTTACACTCTTCTCTATTTAGGTAGTAGTTTGCAATGTGTCACTGTATCACATTTCCTGTTTACTAAATGCATATGGAATATCTCAGTAATGCTGTGATAAGTCATATCACACATGTATAAGAGCAAGGAATATCTATCTGTCTGTTTGTATATATATATATATATATATATATATATATATATATATATATATATATATATATATATATATATATATATATATATATATATATATATATAAATGGGTCTACTTTGGTAGACAAAATTTACACTTAACCAAAGTGCAGATTATCGAGATGACAATGACGAAAATGCAATAAACCGAACCATCACATTACCAAAGTTTTTTTACAGGGACAGAAGATGCTTGGCCAACATTTAACAAAATAACACACTGAAGTATGTCAAACCCACCCAGGTAGGGGCTACACGTCACGCACCCCCAATGAGAGGAGCTCCACCTCCAACACCCCCCTAACTAAATATACCAACACGGGGATTGCACTACAGTGGGGAAAAGGGCACATTTCTCCATGTTGGCAAAGTATCTCTGTTACCTGCTAAAAAAAAAAAAAAAAAAAAGTAATGTTCAGGTTTGGTTTATTGCACATTTGGTGTAGTTGACTCAGGAATCTGCAATTCGTGTAAGTGTAAATTCAGTCTACTGAAATAGACCCATACACAGACACACACAGACACACACACACACACACACACACACACACACACACACACACACACACACACACACACACACACACATACGCATTTTAAATTGTCATTAACCTGCTTTTCTAGCTTTTTCTTTGCTGCTTTATTTCCCTCCATTATGCTTGCATTTTCTCTAGCATCTGCCATAGCTGGGCCAGTGGTACTTACCAGGTCACCAGCCCACTCCTACCAATCATAGCCTTCCTCTGCCAACACTCCACCTGGATCACACCTGTCTCCCTACAGCATGCTCTTCCCCGTGACCTCTGGCAGTTGCTCACTAGAGGGAGTACCATTTCTCCCCTTGCTAGTACTATCAGCGTTGCACAGTTTATCATTCACAGAAAGTTGATGGAGCTGATGGGGGGTTCATTGTCCAGTGACTAGAATCCCACATTGGCCACATAGAGAGGGTCTCTGTGAACCATCAAGATTTCCATTTCTGCCTATTTCTACCTTTCTACACCTGAGGTAGGGTCCAGTGGGGAGGGTTGTCAGACGGCTGACTGCCATGTCCATAAGTCCAGTGATAGAGAAGGGTATGTCCATCCTATCCTCTTCCTTGTGGGTCATCTTCGTCCTTGATTGCTATCCAGTCCTTACCATCACCACTGTTCTCCATTTCCCTGTATATCTCTAAGACTCCGCACTTTGTCTGTCAGCATTTTTCTCACTCTTATGTCTGTGCACTCCTACTTCTAAATCTCATCCTCTTACCATCCCTTTTCTTATCCTTAAGTTGTTCCTTTCCCTAAAAATAAATAAACAAATACATGAAATTGTACACCAGTCCTAAAAATATTTACTCTTCCTCCTAGTCCCCACTCGTTCTTACCTTTCATGTTAACCTTTACTATTTTCTTCTGATTGTTCTGCCCTCCTCTTCCTATTTTCCCATGTACCGATTCCATCCCTTTTAATGGTCAAGAGAAAGATTTAAACATCGATGTAGGCCCTTACAGGCATTAATTAAGTTTGCACCCATTTACTGGGGAGCTTGTTTCCTAAGGTCACGTGTGAAAAACCTTTTCACTCAGTAGAGTCATTCTAGTTAACAAATGCAAAATAAGTTTTCATCTAAACAGAAATGAAATATTTTTTTGAAATACCACAAGTTAAACATATGCACTGGAGTTGTGCAGCCTTGTAAAAATGTATTCATGGGACAGATGCTATTAAACATCTGGCATTAACTTATGCATGTGGTCATTCTTTTCCCTGAAATCAGAACCGCATTAATCCTTAACACTATCTAGCTCACAGAGATGCATAAACTGTGAAAACTTGAACTCTGACAACTGTAATTTGTAGTGGAACTATTCGTGGTTTTAGCTACAGTGGCAGAGGCAACAAACAGCCCTTCATTTCTAAGTCATCTTATCAGTCTTCTTAGCAATCTCCTAGCTGATGCTTTGATGATGTCATGAAGGAAACGTTCAATAAAAACAAATGAATGAGTTGTGGAAAATCCTTCCTTTCTGGAGTCAGCAATTTTGTTACACAGCAGGTAAAAAAACAAGACCTCAATATAAACACGAGAGCAGGACAATAGAATTAGAATCCAGTAAATAAAAGCTGACAAACTGGAAAACTGCTTCTGCCACATTAATTGTAAGCATTAGTATCCTGTTGAAAACTGGTCTTTCTGAAGGAAGAGATAAGATTCTACATCTCGCTCTTGTTTCCTTTCATGTTTAGAAACCATGACAGGTAGCCATACAGATAAGCAAGCTTAAGTCCACAAATGCAGGTAAAGGTGACCAAGGTAATTAAGTACCAAGTAATTATGCAGTTAAAAGCAGTTTTTTTTTTTACTTCAGATCTGCCCGTTCATTCTGTAGAGTTAGATGACCTTTTTTAAAAGCACAAGAAAAGCTGTTTTACTTATTGCTGGATCCCCTCAATGCTCAAGTTTCCAGCAGTGTACCCCTCTCAAATAGCAGTGGACATAACAAACCTTTGAGGTGCCAACACTGTTTCTGTTTTAGTAAAAGAGATTTCCATATAGGTGTGTAACACCCATACGTGTATGTTAGATAGGTATACAAAATAAACCTCAGGCTTTCAAGATGGCATGACTCTAAGGAGCTGAAAATTCAACTCTCAGAAAACCACTGTTATTTAGTCTGATATAATTGCACTCAGCATTGCATTGTGAAAGCAAACAATGCAGATAACTCAAGAAAAGATACTGCTGTTGAACATACGCAAGGTCTACCTCACAGCAGTATATTGAAGCTCTGCAAAATTCTTTAAAAACTGTAGCCATCAAGCCACAATAAAGAAAGATACCAAGGCAGGTTAAAATTACTGAATCCTTAGCTGTAATGCACCAAAAACTTTCAGAGCAGTTATGCTGTATAATCCAGGCCTTAAAAGAACTCATCTGCAACAGTTAATTGTGCAAGACGTTTGGTGAACTAGTTTGTCTAACCCAATATTCTGTTTCCTTTCCCATTTCTGCTGCTGTAATATAAAATGTGTAACTTTGATTTCTCTTTAAAAGCCAACATCTTTCTATAAAGAGTTGGTTGTAGCATCCCCTATTTCACAGGTTCATAGGTGTTTACTAGACTACTGACCACAAGGCCTTTTTAAGTCTAGCCATGCATCCCAAATGTCTGGCAAGTTCTGGTACCCTTGATAAGTGTAAGGAGGGTCTTGGGAGATGAACCATTACAGGCTACATGTGTCCGTTCGAGACACAGGTGCCAAACCAGGGATGCATTTCCTCCAACTATCCAAGTTACACTTGAATTGGTTTAGGGAGTAAATCTGCTTTGCATGGATGAGGAGCCAGTTCCAGAGATTGGGTAGTCTCTGGGATACATACCTGTGTCTCCAGCAGGTCCTATTTAAATCACAGACAAGGTTTAAGTCTTTAGAACAGGTAATGCTGGTGCTGTTTGTTTTGCAGATATGCAGGAGGTCCATCAGAGTGGAGCCTGACAATGCCCTGTATGCCAGGCATAGATCTCCCCACAACATCCTGTAGGAGACAGAATACAGAGATAGGGCCTTGAGGTGGACATGATATTTACACTCTGTACTCCTTTAGCAAGGAATATCTGTACACATTGCATTTGTTGGATATACCTGGTTAGGTACATACCAAACTGGGCATTGCACTCAGTGTTAGGTCTAATGAATGATGAATACAGTGGAACAATGACATCCATGGACCAAGATGCCATACATGTGTTTATAACTTGCGCAACATAGAATGATTTCCTCACTACTGTAGACATGTGATGGTCAAAAAAATTCTGACATTTGAGTTTTACATTCCAGAAAATACATGCTAAAACATATTATTCTGTCTACCTTTAAAATTTATAAGAACAATATTTAAAATCTGTCCAGATTTCATGCACTAAGAGATTGAGACATGTTCATAGCTATATTAAGAATTTTATTATTTGCAAAGTATTGTAGTGTCCTGTACCTAAAACCATTAACAGCCTCCTAGCCCATCAATAGTACAGGGGCAGATGCAGGTTAATGTAAATACCTGACCAAAAACTGCAGACAGCTTCCAAGTGGACACTGTTATGTTCTGATTGCACATTAAGAAAAAAAAAATATCTGTTATCCTAACCATATCCAGTGCATTGCTAATTAGAAAAGAATCAAGCCTACTTGTCACACCTGAATTTGGGGCAAAGCAAGTTACCTCTTAACTGTTTTGGTGTAGGGTGTGTCAAATGTCTCATAGGTAATAATCTTTTAGCCATTGATCTATGGCCTTACAATGCTTAGCAACTCCGGGTTTCCCTGATGGCAGTCTATCAAATGAGAAGTCTGGAACTATGTTATAGTCTCTCCTGATTATTATAGGAGTAAACCATTTCTCAGAGAGTTCAATGTTGATTGAAAAATATAAAAGATCAACATGCCCTCTGCATTAAGGCCATAGAAGTTTCCTAAGATCAGAATCCCCTGAGCAGTTCAGACCTTAGTAAGCACTCAGCATTCTATTTACAGCTTATTCAAATTTGTTCAAGCTGAATTTGTTGCTTAATAAAATTATGACTCCTTGTGCTGCATTACTTTAATGGGATGCGTCACAATCCTGCCATCCACTTAATTTCTTTTTTTTTCATGATTAAACTTCAAATTGTTTCTGTCTTTTAACATTTTTATTAAATCATAATTGAAATGATATAGGTACATGTATATTAATAGAACAGAAAACAAAACATAGTGATATTTCTCATTGTTATAACGCATTTTACATGTATGTTTTCTTTATAGCAATTATTCAATCTGGCTTTACATAAACTGCATAATTCCTGCCATAAATTCCATAAAATGGTAACTCAAGCAGGTAAACTCTGAGACCAGCTAAACAAGAAAAATATCAAAAATCTAAAGTACAATACACAGTAGTATAAAACAATCTAGTTTTAATAACACCAAATGAAAAAGATGACATGCTTACAAGAAGTACATGATATGTTGATGCCAATGTTTTCTTTTCTATTTTCCTGAAGAAAATGTTTTCAAGTGTTTTCATCCTAATTTATTATACCTGTTTTTAAATTGTATATATTTTATTTAATGTATTTTATGAATAATGTTCTAATACTGTTATCAATTAGAAATGTCTGTATTTTGTTTTATTTATTAGAACAACCCTACATTTTTGACAGTTGCCATGGGATATTTTACATCCACCTGAGCTGCTAACAACTTAATTAGATGGGACCAGAGTTAAACATTGCTGAATACTGATTGTAGCTCTGTTAGCCAGTGTTAAGGCTAAAAGGAACTGGGACCAAATAACATGTTAGTTTAGTAGATCCTGTTGTATGGGTGACCATGAGCATACCCCCATCCAAACTGTCAAACCCTGCATGCAAATCAAGACAAACTGCAAACAGTGTCTGTTTTCTACAGTTTAAATAGCTTTCTGTAATGTGTTGTCATAAGGATCATAAGTGTAATGTACCCATGCATTATACACAGGAGAATTGCAGTTTTGCTAGTACAGTTAATCCGCTTTCTTATTTAATTCCTGCAAGATTATCACAAAAAAATCATTGACATATCTCATACAGATTGATATTCTTGGCTCTCATTTATTGTATTTTTTTTTTCTTTTGAATATTGGGATAAAACCTTTGCATGTTTCAGAGAAGCCTCAGTTTTCTGTAAATACTTCTTATACTGATGTGTAAGTGTCCATATACATTTTTATTAATCTTTAGCTATATGTTTGGCACTAGGGCCCATATTTTTAAAAAGCCCTTTATTATTTTCAACAGATAAATTAAAAAAAAATGATCTATTTATATAAAAGTCATTGTCAGTTTTTAAATTCCCTGGAAAGAAATATAACTACCACCAATGGCTGATTTTCCCACATCGGAAGTGACAGCTGTCATATTTATTGCTTTATCATTATTTTCCACAAATTGGAGCATTAATTCCCACTTATATTTTTGCTTGACACATTTTTATTTTTGTTAAATTAATCTTCTGTGTTCTATTTTCTTCTTTGTACATCTGTCTAATCAGAATTTTTCCTGTTTTAACTATCTTTTAAATCAGTTCCAAAATGTAGCTGTACAAAAATATCTTAATATGTCAAGCCATTTGATACCATTAATTTTGAGTTTACTGGATTTCTATTCAAATTATGCTTTGGTTTCACTAATTATGTCCAATATAATATGTTAAGTGATCCCTCTGTCAGATTTCTGGCTTTCCAGTCTGCATTTAATTAAAATATTTAATCAGTAATTCTTCTATTTGAAACAATATTCCAGGACTTGTTTTAAAAATAAAAAAAATTCCCTTCAAAACTGTTGTGACATCTAACTTGTTTTGGTCATTTTCTTGATCACATCTCCTTTGGTTTTCAAGTTTTAATTATGATCTAACATTTTGCATTCACTCTCTATTCTGGTTAGTAAAACCAGACAATATTTTTCTGTGATATCATAATCAGCCAAAATATTGTCAATAACAAATTTATATAATTTGGCATTATAAATATATACTGCATCATCTATTTTTCTTGCTAGTTAAAATCATTATTTTTTCTCAGAATGTTTTCAAAGTTCTAAATCACTTTTATTTACACTTGTATCTGGTGAAAATATATGTCTTATCTTCCTTAAATAAATTGTGCAGTTGTTGTAAGACTCAGCTCGATCATATACATCTCTGACCACTAGTAATTTGCATTATTTATCACTTACTTTATTCTGATCTGTTATATTATCCAACTGTACTAGGCTTTAGTCAGTTCACATTTTACTTTAGGAGGAATAAAAATATTAATTAATTATTTAACGATAGGTTGTACATTATCACCATTGTAGAAAGGCACATCGTTGATGCCAAGATAACTCATTTTGAATGCAGTTTTTCTTTTTCTTTTTTTTTATTGATGTGAAACCAATCCTGAATGCAAAACAGAAAATTGCATAGCTGTTGTTTAGCATTGCAGCAGGGTAATGACTTTGCTTACATACCATATTGTTATAGAAATAAATGAACTTGGAGCCCAAAAGTAAAATGGCATACTGTTCTTTAGCACAAATTATCATTCCCCATCTTCACATAGCAGCAGATGATAGTTAGCCAGTCCATGCCCTGTTATGAGCAGATATATCATTTATTTACTTTTAACTGATATTGGTTTACCACACTTAGGCTATTATTTGTTGAAAGACAGCATAAGTGTGAAGAGAGATGAAGTCCGCATCTTACTGCATTCCTGTCAGATTGAGCAGACCAACATTTTTTGTTGCTGTTGTTCTTAATTTTCCTGATGTTTACTTCTCTTAACAGTGCCACTCCTCTAATAAAGTATGGTCTGTACAAGTCCGCATGTGTGTGTGTGTGTGTGTGTGTGTGTGTGTGTGTGTGTGTGTGTGTGTGTGTGTGTGTGTGTGTGTGTGCATGTGCCTGTGTGTGCCTGTGTGTGCGTGTGTGCGTGTGTGTGTGTATGTGTGTGTGTGTGTGTGTCTGTGTGTGTGTGTGTGTGTGTGTACACAGCATAATTGTTTTTGGGGAGGTGGCAGTTCTCTTCAGTTCAGAAGGCCTCCAAGAAATTGATTTTTTTCTAACATTTAGACACTGTATTGACTGTGTGATACAAGTGAGAATAGTATCAATTTCCTGGGATCTAATTCTGAGGAGAAGGCAGGATTTATTTTGTATTTGATGGAGGGTAATACACATTGCAAAAAAGTCTCCTATATTTCTGCAAAACCCTCAGCCACGTGGAGGGAAGGAAGGAGATTTTTTTTTATATTGAGAGTAAGCTATAGTCATGAATGTTCTTCATTGCCAGTGATGGGGAGGCTGTATCATCTGACTCTGTTTTAGTGATTCAGTTATGTAGACTTTAATGTAAAGGTGCTATAAAAAATATCTGCTGATAGTGAGAGTGGTGGACTGCCATCTTTTGAGTCAGTCAATGAATGATCAGCTTGCCAGAAGTACATATAAGGGATTTCTCAGTGGCGCGCCATCTTCTTTTTTTTTAAAAACAAGTTTATTGTTTTTAACATACAAAATAAATATCATAACAATTTTATACAAGTAATTAAAATAGAAATGGTTATAACATTCAATAAAATAACCAAAGTATTTACAAAGACATCCACTACAATCAAATCGATTAATTAAACTAAAATACCATGCTATTGAAGTTAAGATTTTTTTAACAGATTTTGTAAAGTATCCCATATAATATAGTAAGATGTTTTTCTAGTAGTTCTTGATTTTATTGTCATCAATTCCATATGGCACACTACAGTCATAACATTTTTAAATTCATTAAATGAAGGAGGTGTATCTGAAATCCAATTTCTGGTTATTATTTTTCTAGCCACTGCTAGAATAGACCATAACAAGGGAAGCTTAACCTATTTAACACTTTGAGGTACAGGAGTGTTGAATAATATAAGAGATTTAGAAATAATGAAATTATCTGTAAAAAGAGCCTGCAAAAAATCATTGATTGACTTCCAATATTCTTTCAATTTTATACAGTCATAAAACATATGTGCCCAATCAGCATTAATTTCTACATTACATCTTTTACATAGATTGTCTTTATTATTTATTTTATTCATCGTCAAAGGTGTATAAAAGGATCTATGTAAAAATTCCAAGTAAAAGTCTCCAGATAATGGAAGAAGTAGTTTTATAGGCAGATTCCAATATATATTGTTTATCTTGTTGATTTGGTGATTCACCATTAATGGAAGTGAAATAATTCCAATAGGTATCTACACTGTAATAAGTTTCTTCTCTAATAATTTTATGTAGGTATGAAAGCTTACCTTTATCAGAAACTTTATGTTGTAAATTTAATATCAAGTAATCAATCAGTGTTGGAATAGATTCTTTAACGGTTATAGACATTAAATCAATTTTATTAATAAGATGTTGTCTAAAGGTCTGAACTTCTAACCAACAAGTTTCTCTCAGATCAAATTCTTGTTTTAAGAAGTCTAAATTTTTAACTTTATTATCAGATAGCAACTGATACCAGTACTTTAGATCATTTTCTGTGACTAAATGAGTTCTTTCAGAAGTGGATGACAAAAGCATACCTCGTGTATACATTATAGGGAATATAACAAAATTCCATTCCTTATACTTAGGATGCATGAATATAAAATTACGATAACTAATAATAATGTTTAATGGATAACTAACTATATATTTTGGTGTAATAGGTGAAGTACAAAATTCTTTTAGTAACCATAGCATGGAGTTATTTACAATCATATTTTTATGTGTTAAAGAGATTTTCATGAAGTGAATACTAATTAGTTCCCAGTAATCTTTCCATTTTGCAACATATGACTGATCTATTAACAAAGTAATAACTTTTATAATAGAAGAGATAGTATATAAGTTAAAGTCTAGAAAAGAAATGCCCCCTTGAGACCAGCTATTAGTATGTTTCTTTAATGCAATCCTAGGTCTATTAGGTGCCCATAGGAAATTTAACATTAGTGTATTCAATTTCTTGATAATTATTTTTGTAGGTGGGAGTATTATTGATTGTATTAAGTATAATATCTTGGGGAATATTATCATTTTAATAATTGTAAATCTCTCTTCCATAGTAAAAAACATATTATTCCAGGTATTGAAAAGATTTTGTATATTAAGAAGACAGGTATTATAATTATTATGTATAATAGATTTGATATCCTTAGTTAATATTATACCTAAGTAAGTTATCTGACCTGAATTGGGTATATATTTACTAAAATCACTAATGAGAACATTTTTCCGTGTATATATAGGTAGTATTTTAGTTTTTTCTTCATTGAATATTAAACCAGAAATATTTTTAAAATTCATCATTTTATCAAATAGGGACTGCATAGAAGAATTAGATCCTGCTGATGTAATTAGAACATAATCTGCAAAAAGTTGAATTTTAGATGCTGTATTTTCATCTATATCAAATCCGTCTATATCAGTACTGTTTCTGATCAGATTAGCCCAAGGCTCCATTATTAAAGTAAATAATAATGGAGAGAGTGGACACCCTTGTTTTGTACCTTTTAAAATGGGTATTTTTTGTGAGACATATGTTCCTATCTTAATGTAAGCCAATGCTCCTTTATATAAATGTTCAATTAGATTTACAAATACATCTGAAAAGTTTGTGCACTTCAGTAAGATAAACAGGTAGTCCCAACTTACTGAATCAAATGCTGAACTTATGTCAAGATTAATAAGTGTTAAATCATTCTTTCTCCTATTTGCTAAATCAATTAATGTTAGAGTTCTCCTTATATTATCAAAAGTATTTCTATTTACAATGAAGCCTGTCTGATCTATATCTATAATGCCTGGGATGATTGTCTTCAATCTATCAGCAAAAATACTCATAAACATTTTATAATCAACATTAAGTAATGAAATGGGTCGATATGAAGTGCATCTAGTTGGATCTTTATTGGGTTTTAAAATTGGTGAAATAAATGTGTATTGCCAAGATGGGGGAGTTATTAGTTCATTTTGGGCCAAAATAAAAACCTTATGTATTAATGAGTATGCACTTTTAGAAAGAATTTTATATATCTCTGGTATAATACCATCATTACCTGGTGCTTTGTTTGATTTAAGCTTGTTTATTTGTGTAACAACCTCTGTATATGAAATACTTTTATCCAATAGTTTAGTCTGTTGTTTATTAAGTTTTTTATTCATGTTTGTAGTTATAAATTCCTTTATTTTATCTTTAGGTTCCATGTTAATGTTATTATGATTAATTTTGTGTAAGTGATTTCTAAATTCATCTAATATTTCTGGTAGACTAGAAACATTCTTCTTTTTCCTTAGAGAAAATTTCTTTGATATGATTTTGCTTATTCAACCTTTTTGTTTTATTTTTAAGTCTATGTAAGTATTTGGGACTTATTGAGTAAGACAAAAACTTGTATTTCTCTAATGTTATTTTAACTTTATGAGTTAAAATTTCTTTGTAGTTCTCATTTAGTTTGTTTATTTCTTCAATGACTTTTTGTCCATAATATTTTCTTTATTATTATGCTTATAAGAGTCTAATTTACTTTGAATATCTAATAATTCCTTATCCCAAGATTTCCTTTTATTATTATACCATCTGATACTTTGTCCATATAGATATGATTTTAAAGCATCCCAAACATAAACAATGGAGACTTCAGGAGTATTATTTATGTCTAAAAATGTTGCACTTCTGAAAGTATATAATCTTTATAGTCTTTTAGTTGAGTTAAGTATGCTGGTATCCTTTTGATCTGAACATTGTAAGTACTTTTATCATGAACTCAAAGACAATTGAATTATGATCTGATATAGGACATGAAATGATTTTAGAGTTAATTAATTCTGTTACCATCTGGTTAGAAATAAAGACTCTATCTATTTTTGAATAAGTTTTATATCTGTTAGAAAAAAATGTGTATGGTAATGATTTTGAGTCTATCTGATTATTAATATCATTTAAATGATAAGAATTAACAAAATCCTTTAAATGTTTTGCATTAGATGTAATTTTCCTTTTTCCTATAGTAGTAGTATCTTTTTCATGTAGGATACAATTAAAGTCACCTGCTAAATAATATCTCCTATAGAGAATGATATGATCTTATTAAGATGGTATTTCACTGTATTAATACCAATTCCTGGTATCCAATATACATTGATTAATGTATATGTCTTTCCATTAATTTGTATTGTAACCATACAAAACATTCCTTTATCATCTTCA
This sequence comes from Protopterus annectens, assembly GCF_019279795.1. Lineage (NCBI taxonomy): Eukaryota > Metazoa > Chordata > Ceratodontiformes > Protopteridae > Protopterus > Protopterus annectens. Next base: position 165,886,883 of record NC_056729.1, read on the forward strand.
TAAGACATAATAGTTTTAGGTATGGGCATACTTTTATTCCATAAAATAGCCACTCCTCTTTTTTTCTGAGTGTGCTCTGAACTAACTAATACTGTATATTTATTAGCGGCTAATTTATCAATATCCTTTTTCAGGAGATGTGTTTCTTGAAGGAATACTAAGTTGGCCTTATGTAAATTAATGTATCTCATTAAGCTTGCCCTTTTACATGGATTATTCAGTCCATTACTGTTTAAAGAAATTCCTTTTAGAGAAGTCATTTGGCATTTTTAAAACATATAAAACTTATAATCAGAATAACAATTAACAAAATAAGTAATGTTATACCTCCTCCTTTAGGTGTACCTTTAAATATAGCTGTATTTATTGAAACTCTTATGGGATTTTGTATAAGCTTCAATTTTGTTTGTAGTGACAATGAGCTTATAAAATGTATTGTGGATGTCAGAACTATACACAAACAACAGTAAACAGAAGAAAATAATATAAGGCTTAAACCTTGCACCCAGCCTGGAGTTAAAAACTCCAACTTTGAGTAGCACATACCACTCAAGTTAACCCCCTACCCTAAGCAGCAGTACCTCAGCTGCCACCTTATCAATTTAATACTAGTTATTATTATTTTATTTATTTTTTTATTTATTTAACATTTGTTGACCGGGAATGTCCGACTAGGTTCCACAGAGCCTGTTTTCAGCGGAGACCCGGGGAGAAATGCTCCAGATGCATGTCTTTGGAACTAAAGTTAACCTCTTTCAATTAGATTATCTAGTAAGACAAAGCTAAACATTTGATAAATCAGCATCATATAAACAAAAAACAATTCATACTGCTATGTACATCTATTTAATATAATACATTTATAATCAAATAGCATTCAAATAAACTTGATATTGGGAACCAAGAAGTGAGAGAGAAAGAAAAGAAGTGAGAGGGAGAGAGAGAAAGTAAAATATCTACATATTAATTTATTCAAAGTTTGTAAAAAATAAGTTCTTATGTTCATTTAAAGTCAATAACTTAGGCTATTATGGTTCAGACATTACATATATTAGGATATACCTATTTTCTGTCATAGAAATGCAGTTAACAGCTTCTAAAAGACTTTAAATTACTTGCATCAAAGCTTTTTTTCTCATACTTATTATTGCCAGTTAAATAAAATATTTATGTTCATAAATATGGTTACAAATCATACTGCATAGCTATGTAAATTACCAGATATACTTGAATTATTGTGAAGAAAGCCATCTGTATTTTATATATCTGAACTGCTGCTTTAAAATATGTCACATGACAACTACTTCTAAGATAAAATCATAATGATATTTATGCTTGTCAGTTAGATAAGTCAAATGAATTGTAGTATTGTATATGTTTAAATCATAAGTATTTACATACATTAATATGTTGCAGTCAAGTAAACTTTCAAAAACATATGTATATATGTTTTACTTTCTATGCCTTCTAAAATATCACATTTGCTTACTATGGGATACTGAATCATTTAAAATCATTATAACTTTCATATTTTATAAATTTTAACATGAATAAGTAAGTAGTTATAAAGAATAACTCACATTTAAATGTTATAGAGTTCATTTTCCATCGCAGAGTCGCATTTGCAGCAGTTCTACTTCCTGGTAGAGTGTTCTTCTTGAATCTGCGATGTGTCAGTGCGAATTCAGGGGTCAAAGTTCAAATTGACTGCATTCAGCTTCTCTGCATGAATTCTGAGTGTTGAAGCTTTTAAAACAACTCGAGGACACTATTCACGAGGTACCCATATCCCAAATTGTCTCCCTTAACATTCTGGCGGGAATTTTGATAAATGCAAGTGACTGACATTCATTTAGCAATATAAATGAAACTAAACAGAGTAAAACCTTCGCGAAGTATTTTACAAGTTATTGCAGTCTCTATGACAGTGAAACTAAGCCCACAGTTATTAATATATAATACAACTAATTTTTTATGCCCCAATTCAATTTTTTATACAAATCTTATTATATACATGTATCAGTATTATCAAAAGCATGTAAATGTACTTATATGAAAGAAAAAGAGAGAGAGATAAAAGAAAAAAAGAGAGTAGAAAATAAAAAGAGAGTAAGAGAAGAAAGAGAAAAGATAAAAAAGGAAGCTATAAAAAGTATCTGCAGTGGAATATTGCTTGCTGTTTATATTAATAAAGATAGATATGAAACATCTTATTTACTACTATTTAGTTCTAATTATTAGTAATTAAATCATGACAGATTATTTGTAAACAAGTATAAGCAATAGAATCATGGCAAAATAATTAGCAACAGTATTTAAACAGCATATATACTTCTTTTTAAAAGGAATTAATAAGTTATTATTCCACTTATCATATTTTCATCACAATTCTCTCGCTGCCCTCCCCCACCCCTTACTGAATGCATAATCTAAAAAGAATGTCATTATTTAAAACAAAAGAAAAAAAAATGTATCAAATTACTAACCTTGGGTCTCTTTATCACAAAGAGAAACAAGTTGATTGATAGCTTGTTATTTGTTTCTCAGATATTTTGACTATTTATGAAACAAAAACAGTTCTTTGTACACAGAAAATAACTTTGATTAAATCTTTTTCAGAATATTTGTGGTTTTCTGGAAATGCAGTAACTGTATTTAAAAAGATTAATAGAGAAGAAAAAAGAGAGAGAGAGAAAAAAAGAAAAAAACATAGAACAAGTCATTTGTTTTTTAGTCTTTTTTTCTTCTCTGAAGTCTTCCATGAAGCTTCTGTTGCCAACCTCTTTAATGAAGGACTAGCCCATTCCATTTCCTCTATTTTATCCAAAATCTTATTTTTTTTGATATACAGCAATGCAGAGTCTAAGTCTTCAAAAATTCTAGGGCCATCAGGAAGAAAGATTTTTAGTTTGGTAGGAAACAGAAGGTAGGTTTTAAACTGTGCTTTCTTAAGCTCTCTTATTAATGGCAGAAAAACTTTTCTTTTAGTTATTACCAAGGAAGAATAGTCATTGTCAAAACACACAGTTGCCTCATTAATTTTAACAGGTGCTTTAGCCCAGGCAGATTTAAGTACCATCTCTTTATCAAAGGATGATAGAAATCTAACTATAACTGATCTAGGATACTTTTTGTTAGAGTTAGAATTAGATATGGATCTATGGGCTCTTTCGATACCAAAAGAAAATGCTTCTGGCAAGTCTAAAGTTTTGGGAGCCATGTATTTAAAAAGAAGTAATATTGTTACCTTCTATATTTTCTGGCAGTCCAAAAATCCTAATATTATTGCACCTAGATCTATTTTCCAGGTCATCAAGTTTAGTTTGTAGATGTGTGTTCTGTTTCAGCAAAAACTCAATGTTGATTTCTTCTTCTTGGATTCTATTCTCCATGTCATTTACAGTCTCTTCTATGCCTGTAATCTGAGTCTTCTGTTGTTGCAAGTCTAGATGTAACAAATCTATTTATTTTGTAGTTTTTTCTATGAAGGTATCAATTTTAGTATCCAGTTTGTCCATTTTGGCAGTAAGTTGCTGGATTGTAGATATCAGAGACTGAAGTTCTTTCTTGATGCTGGAATCTTGAGAATTTGTCTTAATGGAACTCATTTCAAACAGAGGAGCTGACAGAGAAATTTCCAAAGTGTTTTCTGACAGGAATATTATTAAAATTTTCTTTCTTTTTTAGATATTATTCAAGAAACAGATATTCCAAACGTATTTAGAAAGAACATTACTTCATAAATTAATTTTTAAAGTAATTATTTCCTGTCAGTGCTGTGAAATTGGTGGAGCTGAAGAAATCTGCTGCTATCCTGTGTTCATCCTTGGCCACGCCCCCTAGCGGCGCGCCATCTTCTGAGTCAGTCACTCACTGAATGATCAGCATGTCAGAAATACAAATAAGGCAGTTCTCAGCAGCCTGGAAGTATCAGTGGCACCTTACATATAAGACAGCATTGCTTGGTGATCTCCTCATTTTCCATAGCATAATTGAAATACATAAAATAGTATAGATCCTGATGTCGTCAAATACATAGGCGGTGAAGGAGATAAGTGATTTCAAACTAAAAACGTCAGCTTCTAAGGCAGTTTCATAGTGTTTTAACGAGGAAGTCACTTAATTACATGCTGTGAGGCAGACAATCACCCAGGACCATTTCATTTCACATGGAACTCTGGATTTAACATCATAATGACAGAGCCACCTACACCACTTGAATGTTTCCAGATATATATATATATATATATATATATATATATATTTTTTTTTTTTTTTTGAGAATGCTCCAGTTAGACGTTAAGGCCTCATTTCACTTTTGTCTACTGAAACATGCAGGTATACAGAACACACAACAAGCCGTGATAATGCACTTCATGAATCTTGGAAACTCTTATCTCCCTCTGAACAGTAGTTGCTCCTGTGCAAATTCATTCTTACTGTGGTAGTCTGGAAGCCATACCTGTGTAACTACTGGTTTACTTATATGCTGCTCTCAACCCCAAGTGTCCATTTCTTTATGATCTGGGATTGTTTTGTGCAGAATCTTAAAACATCTTCATTCCAGTAACAATGAAGATTCCACATAAACATCCAGTCATTCTTTACATAAAAACAAAAACAACATTCTTTACATACTTGGAAAGCGCAAAGGTGTTAGCAAGTCCCTTCTACTATTTAAGAGTCTACTTGGGTTTAAGGAGTATGCAGCACTGAAAGAATATAGATTTGGTATTACAACTTACTAGTTCTGTGAAAGCTCCACAGAGAGTAGCATTTGAATGTATGTGCAGAATCTGACTGTATATTCAGAAAACAATCAACAGCAGTATTGTGTAGGGTTTATTAAGTCCAAGGAAGTCATTGTTCCACTGTATTCGGCATTCATCAGCCCTATCATTGAGTATAATGCCCCCTTTGGTATGTACCTAACCAGGCATATCTAACAACTGGAACATCCACAGAGGTTCCTCACTAAAAGAATACATGGCGTAAGTAAAATATCCTATGCAGACCACCTCAAGGTCCTATCCTTGCATTCTGTCTCCTATAGGCTTTTAGGAAGAGATCTAAGCCTGGCATATAGGGCATTATCAGACCCCACTCTGATGGACCACCTGCATATCCATAAAATAAACAGCACCAAAATTATCTATTCTAAAGACTTAAACCTTGCTTGTGATTTAAATAGGTCTTGCTGGAGAGATAGGTATATATCCCAGAGACTACCACGTCTATGGAACAGGCAGAGTTCCTCCCTAACCCAATTCAAGTGCGACTTGGACAATTGGATTGGAAACCAGAAATTCATCCCTGGTTTGGCACCTACATCACTAATGGACACAGGTAGCCTGCAAATGGTTAATCTCCCAGCCCCCTGCTTACACTTATCAAGGGTAGCAGAACTTGTCAGAGATTTGGGATGCATGGCTAGGCATAAAAATGCCCTTGTTGTCATTAGCCTACTAAACACCTATGAACCTATGAACTTGACCAAGTTCTCTCAAGAGTGTGTCACGAGTCCCACAGATGACAGGAAGTAAACATGAGGGTGCATCCAAAACATGATAATATTGCCCAGAATGCAATGCCATCCTGTGCATTGCAATGTGCTGTACAGTGCATCATGCTAAAAGAGCTGCGCAATGCCATCCTGTGCATTGCAATGTGCTGTACAGTGCATCATGCTAAAAGAGCTGTGCAATGCCATCCTGTGCATTTCAACATGCTGTACAGTGTATCATGCTAAAAGAGCTGTGCAATGCCACCCTGTGCATTGCAATGTGCTGTACAGTGTATCATGCTAAAAGAGCTGCGCAATGCCATCCTGTGCATTGCAATGTGCTATACAGTGCATCATGCTAAAAGAGCTGTGCAATGCCATCCTGTGCATTGCAACGTGCCTGTACAGTGTATCATGCTAAAAGAGCTGTGCAATGCCATCCTGTGCATTGCAACGTGCTGTACAGTGTATCATGCTAAAAGAGCTGTGCAATGCCATCCTGTGCATTGCAATGTGCTGTAAAGTGCATCATGCTAAAGAGCTGTGCAATGCCATCCTGTGCATTGCAACGTGCTGTACAGTGTATCATGCTAAAAGAGCTGCGCAATGCCACACAGACCAGGAATCTCCTTCTTTTCATTTTCAGATTATGACCTATTATATGCAGTTTTTGTTATTACAGTCTAGCTCTGTTCATAGATTACACTTAAGGGTAATTGACTGCTGGTCCCAAGGCTGGGTGAAACTAGTCTCTAGAATATATATCCACTAAGTCCGCGCCCCACCCTGCCCCCATATCCCACCCGCCCCCACTACCTCTACATTTATTAGGTTATTAGCCCATCCCACTTGCTCCCTACCAATCACGACCACCCCTCAATTAGCCATTTCTCCTCCCACACTCTTGGCCTTCCTTAATTACCAAGCAAATTCTTCTACTTCTTCCAACCCACTGGCCTTCCTCTTGCTATACCATGGGCAAAATCACATATTCTATCATCCCACTTATAGTATTACTCCTTCTTATTCCTTATCTTTTAACTAGATATGAAAACCAAGTACTCTTGGGAATTCCCTTCCCCAAGAGTTATACTACCACACATTCAAACCTTCCCTATAACCCTATCACACCTTCTCTCTACCCTGATAATAATCTATGCTCCAACATTGTGTATCTTACCCTCCGCCACCCTAAAGTATCCATCATTAAATCTAATCTTTAATTGCTACTCAAACTCCAAAGACTCTTAGACCACCTGAAAAAATGTATCACCATAGATGGTGACATCCACCCTAACCCAGGTCCTTCCACTGCCACAGACTCCAACTCCTCAAAATCCGCCCAAATTTCTACTAACTCCCTCCTCATATTCCATCTTAATCTAAGAAGTATAAACAATAAGGTTCACAATTTACATGCTATGTTAGCTACTCATTCCCCTGACATCATGTGTCTATCAGAAACATGGCTCAAACCAGCCACTATGGATGAAGAAATTCTTCCACCTGGGTATAACATCCTTAGGGCTGATCGGATTAACAAAAAGGGTGGGGGAATAGCTGTAATGTTCAGGAATACACTGAATATCATTATTAATCCACTCCAACCTCCTAAGGTCTCTAATATTGAACTTATTGCCCTAAAGATTTGCCTAAACACCCAAAAATGCATTAATCTTATTGTAATTTATATTCCACCGGGGAATAACTCAGAAAACCCTGAGCAGGTGGCCAAGGATGAACACAGGATAGCAGCAGATTTCTTCAGCTCCACCAATTTCACTGCACTGACAGGAAATAATTACTTAAAAAATTAATTTATGAAGTAATTTTCTTTCTAAATATGTTTGTTTTATCTATTTCTTGAACTATATCTAAAAAAAGAAAGGAAATGTTAAAAATATTCCTGTCAGAAATCACCTTGGAAATTTTCCTGTCAGTTTCTCTGTTTGAAATGAGTTCCAGTAAGACAAATTCTCAAGACTCCAGCATCAAGAAAGAACTTCAGTCTCTGATATCTATAATCCAGCAACTTACTGCTAAGATGGATAAACTGGATACTAAAATTGATACCTTCATAGAAAAAACTACAAAACAAATAGACTTGTTACATATAGACTTGCAACAACAGAAGATCCAGATTACAGGCATAGAAGAGACTGTAAATGACATGGAAAATAGAATCCAAGAAGAGGAAATCAACATTGAGTTTTTGCTGAAACAAAATACACATCTACAAACAAAGCTTGATGACCTGGAAAATAGATCTAGGCACAATAACATTAGGATTTTTGGACTGCCAGAAAATATTGAAGGTAACAATATTACTTCTTTTTTAACAACATGGCTCCCTAAAACTTTAGACTTACCAGAAGCATTCTCTTTTGGTATCAAAAGAGCCCATAGATCTATAGCTAATACTAACTCTAACAAAAAGTATCCTAGATCAGTTATAGTTAGATTTCTATCATCCTTTGATAAAGAGATGGTTCTTAAATCTGCTTGGGCTAAAGCTCCTATTAAAATTAATGAGACAACTGTGCATTTTGACAATGACTATTCTTCCTTGGTAATAGCTAAAAGAAAAGTTGTTCTGCCATTAATAAGGGAGCTTAAAAAAGCACAGTTTAAAACCTACCTTCTGTTTCCTGCCAAGCTAAAAATCTTCCTTCCTGATGGTCCTAAAATTTTTGATGACTTAGACTCTGCATTACTGTTTATCAAAAAAAATAAGATTTTGGATAAAATAGAGGAAATGGAATGGGCTAGTCCTTCATTAAAAAGGTTGGCAACTGAAACTTCGTGGAAGACTTCAGAGAAGAAGAAGAGACTAAAAAACAAATGACTTGTTCTATGTTTTTTTCTTTTTTTTTCTCTCTTTATTTTTCTTCATTATTAATCTTTTTAAATATAGTTACTGCATTTTCAGAAAGCCACAAATATTCTGAAAAAGATTTAATCAAAGTTATTTTCTGTGTGCAAAGAACTGTTTTGTTTCATAATCAGTCAAAATATCTGAGGAACTAATAACAAGCTATCATTCAATATGTTTCTCTTTCTGACAAAGAGAAGTAAGGTTAGTAACTTGATACATTTTTTCTTTTTTTTTTTCTTTTCTTCTTTTCTTTATTTTAAACAATGACATTTTATTTAGATTATGTAGTGGGTAAGGGGTGGGGGAGGGCAGGGAGAGAAGTGTAATGAAAATATGATCAATGGAATAATAACTTATTTATTCCTTGTAAAAAAGTGTATATGTTGTTTAAATGCTATTGCTAATTATACTTCCTTGATTATATTGCTTATGCTTGTTTACAAATAATCTGTCATGCTTTAATTAATAATAATTAGAACTAAATAATAGTAAATAATATGTTTCATTTCCATCTTTATTAATATAAGCAGCAAGTAATATTTCATTGTAAATACTTTTTATAGCTTCATTTTACATTTTTTTATCTATGCTTTTGCTCTCTTTTATTTTCTACTCTTTTTTTCTTTTCTCTGTTCTTTCTCTTTATTCTCTTTCATATTAATATATTGAAATGCTTTTGATCATACAGGCACAGTAAACAATAAGATTTGTATAAAAATTGAATTGGGGCAAAAATATTGAGTTCTATTACATATTAATAACTTTGGGCTTAGTTTCACTTTCATAGAGGCTGTAATAACTTGTAAAATACTTCACGAAGGTTTTGTTATGTTTAGCTGCATTTATACTGCTAAATGAATGTCAGTCACTTGTTTTTAACAAAATTCCCGCCAAAATGTTAAGGGAGACAATTTGGGATGTGGGTTACCTCGTGAACAGTATCCTCGAGTTGTTTTAAAAGCTTCAACACTCAGAATTCACGCAGAGAAGCTGAAAGCAGTCAATTTGAACTTTGACCCTAGAATTCACACTGACACATCGCAGATTCATGAAGAACACTCTACCATGAAGTAGAACTGCTGCAAATGTGACTCTGCGATGGAAAATTAACTCTTTAACATTTAAATGTGAGTTGTTTTATATAATTACTTAATTATTTATGTTATAATTTATAAAATATGTAAGTTATAATGATTTTAAATGATGCAGTTTCTCATAGTAAGCAAATGTGATATTTTAGAAGGCATAGAAAGTGAAACATTTATACAAGTGTTTTTGAAAGTTTACTTGACTGCAGCATATTAATGTATGTTAAAAACTTATGATTTAAACATATACATTGCTATAATTCATTTGATTTATCTGATTGACAAGCATAAATAACTTTATGACTCTATTCTGGAAGAAGTTGTCATGTGATATATTTTAAAGCAGCAGTTTAGATATACAAAATACAGATGGCTTTCTTCACAATAATGCAAGTGTTTCTGAGAATTTACATAACTATGCAGTATGATTTATAACAATTTCTATAAATATATTATTTTATTCTACTGACAATAATAAGTATGAGAAAAAAGCTCTGATACAAGTAATTTAAGGTATTTTGGAAGCTGTTAACTGCATTTACATAACAGACAATAGATACATCTTAATATATGTAATGTCTGAACCATATTAGCCAAAACTATTGATTTAGATGAATATTAGAACTTATTTTTACAAACTTTGAATAAATTAATATGTAAATATGCCCTCCCTTTTTTTTTTCTTTCACTCTCTCTCTCCCGTCTTTTATTTCTCTCTCTCTTCTTGGTTCCTAATATCAAGTTTATTTGAATGCTATTTGAATATAAATGTATTATATTAAATAGATGTATATAGTAGTATGAATAGTTTTTAAAAAAGTTTCTCTTAGTTTATATGATGCTGTTTTATCAAATGTGTAGTTTTGTCTTACCAGATAATCTAATTGAAAGTTGTTAATTTAAGTTAAATATAATTAGTATTAAATTGATAAGGTGGTAGCTGAGGTACTGCTGCTTAGGGTAGGGGGTTAACTTGAGTAGTATGTACTACTCTAAGTTGGAGTTTTTAACTCCAGGCTGGGTGCAAGGTTTAATCCTTACATTATTTTCTCTTGTTCACTGCTGTATGTATATAGTTCTGACATCCACAATACATTTTGTAAGCTCATTGTCACTACAAACAAAATTGAATCTTATACAAAATCCCATAAGAGATTCAATAAATACAGCTATATTTAAAGGTACACCTAAAGGAGGAGGTATAACATTACTTATTTTGTTAATTGTTATTTTGATCATAAGTTTTTATGTTTTAAAATGCCAAATGACATCTCTAAAAGGAATTTCTTTAAACATTAATGGACTGAATAATCCGTGTAAAAGGGCAAGCCTAATAAGATACATTAATTTACATAAGGCCAACTTAGTCTTCCTTCAAGAAACACATCCCTTGAAAAAATATTGATAAACTAGCCACAAACAAATATACAGTATTGGTTAGTTCAGAGCACACTCAGAAAAAGAGGAGTGGCAATTTTATGGAATAAAAGTATGCCCATTCCTAAAACTATTAAGTCTTATCAAGATGATAAAGGAATGTTTTGTATGGTTACAATACAAATTAATGGGAAGACTTATACATTAATTAATGTATATTGATACCTGGAATTGGTATTAATACAGTGAAATACCATCTTGATAAGATCATATCATTCTCTATAGGAGATATTATTTTAGCTGGTGACTTTAATTGTATACTACATGAAAGTGACACTACCACTATAGGAAAATGGAAAATTACATCTAATGCAAAACATTTAAAGGATTTTGCTAATTCTTATCATTTAAATGATATTAATAATCAGATAGACTCAAAATCATTACCATACACCTTTTTTCTAACAGATACAAAACTTATTCAAAAATAGATAGAGTCTTTATTTCTAACCAGATGGTAACAGAATTAATTAATTCTAAATTCATTTCATGTCCTATATCTGATCATAATTCAATTGTTTTTGAGTTCATGATAAAAAATACTCACAATGTTCAGATCAAAAGGATACCAGCATACTTAACTGAACTAAAAGACTATAAAGAATATATACTTTCAGAAGTACAACATTTTCTAGACATAAATAATACTCCTGAAGTCTCCATTGTCTATGTTTGGGATGCCTTAAAATCATATCTATATGGACAAAGTATCAGATGGTATAATAATAAAAGGAAATCTTGGGATAAGGAATTGTTAGATATTCAAAGTAAATTAGACTCTTATAAACATAATAATAAAGAAAATATTATGGATAAGAAAGTCATTGAAGAAATAAACAAACTAAATGAGAAATACAAAGAAATTTTAACTCATAAAGTTAAAATAACTTTAGAGAAATACAAGTTTTGTCTTACTCAATAAGCACCAAATACTTACATAGACTTAAAAATAAAACAAAAAGGTTGAATAAACAAAATCATATCAAAGAAATCTTTTCTCTAAGGAAAAAGAAGAATGTTTCTAGTCTACCAGAAATACTAGATGAATTTAGAAATCACTTTCACAAAATTAATCATAATAACATTAACACGGAACCTAAAGATAAAATAAAGGAATTTATAAACACAAACATGAATAAAAAGCTTAATAAACAACAGATTAAACTATTGGATAAAAGTATTTCATATACAGAGGTTGTTACACAAATAAACAAGCTTAAATCAAACAAAGCACCAGGTAATGATGGCATTATACAAGAGATATATAAAATCCTTTCTAAAAGTACATACTCATTAATACATAAGGTTTTTATTTTGGCCCAAAATGAGCTAATAACTCCCCCATCTTGGCAATATACATTTATTTTGCCAATATTAAAACCTAATAAAGATCCAACTAGATGTACTTCATATCGACCCATCTCATTACTTAATGTTGATTATAAAATGTTTATGAGTATTTTTGCTGATAGATTAAAGACAATCATCCCTGGCATTATAGATATAGATCAGACAGGCTTCATTGTAAATAGAAATACTTTTGATAATATAAGGAGAACTCTAACATTAATTGATTTTTCAAATAGGAAAAATAAAGATTTAACACTTATTAGTCTTGATATAAGTTCAGCATTTGATTCAGTAAGTTGGGACTACCTGTTTACCTAACTGAAGTGCATAAACTTCTCAGATGCATTTGTAAATCTAATTGAGCATCTATACAAAGGAACATTGGCTTATATTAAGGTAGGAACATATGTCTCACAAAAAATACCCATTTTTAAAGGTACAAAACAAGGGTGTCTACTCTCTCCACTATTATTCACTTTAATAATGGAGCCTTGGGCTAATTTGATCAGAAACAGTACTGACATAGAGGGTTTTGAAATAGATGAAAATACAACATCTAAAATTCAACTTTTTGCAGATGATGTTCTAATTACATCAGCAGGATCTAATTCTTCTATGCAGTCTCTATTTGATAAAATGATGAATTTTAAAAGTATTTCTGGTTTAATATTCAATGAAGAAAAAACTAAAATACTACCTATATATACACGAAAAAATGTTCTCATTAGTGATTTTACTAAATATGTACCCAATTCAGGTCAGATAACTTATTTAGGTATAATATTATCTAAAGATATTAAATCTATTATACATAATAATTATAATACCTGTCTTCTTAATATACAAAATCTTTTCAATACCTGGAATAATATGTTTTTTACTATGGAAGAGAGACTTACAATTATTAAAATGATAATATTCCCCAAGATATTATACTTAATACAATCAATAATACTCCCACCTACAAAATAATTATCAAGAAATTGAATACACTAATGTTAAATTTCCTATGGGCACCTAATAGACCTAGGATTGCATTAAAGAAACATACTAATAGCTGGTCTCAAGGGGGTATTTCTTTTCCAGACATTAATTTATATACTATCTCTTCTATTGTAAAAGTTATTACTTTATTAATAGATCAGTCATATGTTGCAAAATGGAAAGATTACTGGGAGCTAATTAGTATTCACTTCATGAAAATCTCCTTAACACATACAAATATGATTGTAAATAACTCCATGTTATGGTTACTAAAGGAATTTTGTACTTCACCTATTACACCTAAACATATAGTTAGTTACCCATTAAACATTATTATTAGCTATCGTAACTTTATATTCATGCATCCTAAATATAGGGAATGGAATTTTATTATATTCCCTATAATGTATACTTGGGGTATGCTTTTGTCATCCACTTCTGAAGGAACTCATTTAGCTACAGATAATGATCTAAAATACTGGTATCAGTTGGTATCTGATAATAAAGTTAAAAATCTAGATTTCTTAAAACAAGAATTTGATCTAAGAGAAACTTGCTGGTTAGAGGTTCAGACCTTTAGACATCTCATTGATAAAATAGATCTAATGTCTATAACAGTTAACGAATCTATCCCAACACTGATTGATTACTTGATATTAAATTTACAACATAAAGTTTCTGATAAAGGTAAGCTTTCATACATACATAAAATTATCAGACAAGAAACTTTTTACAGTGTAGATACCTACTGGAATTATTTCACTTCCATTAATGGTGACTCACCAAATCAACAAGATAAACAGTATATATTGGAATCTGCCTATAGAACTATGTCTTCCATTGTCTGGAGACTTTTTACATGGAAATTTTTACATAGATCCTTTTATACACCTTTGATGATGAATAAAATAAGTAATAAAGATAATCTATGTAAAAGATGTAATGTAGAAATTAATGCTGACTGGGCTCATATGTTTTATGACTGTATAAAATTGAAAGAATATTGGAAGTCAATTAATGAATTTTTGCAGGCTCTTTTTTACAGATAATTTCATTATTTCTAAATCTCTTATATTATTCAACACACCTGCACCTCAAAGTGTTAAAAAGGTTAAGCTTCCCTTGTTATGGTCTATTCTAGCAGTGGCTAGAAAAATAATAACCAGAAATTGGATTTCAGATACACCTCCTTTGTTCAATGAATTTAAAAATGTTATGAATATAGTGTGCCATATGGAATTGAACACAATAAAGTCAAGAACTACTAGAAAAACATTTTATTACATTGTTTGGGATAATTTACAAAACTTGTTAAAAAAATCTTAACTTCAATAGCATGGTATTTTAGTTTAATTAATTGATCTGATTGTAGTGGATGTCTTTGTAAATACTTTGGTTGTGTTGTTGAATGTTATAATCATATCTATTTTAATTACTTGTATAAAATTGTTATGATATTTCTCTTGTATGTTAAAACAATAAACTTGTTTTAAAAAAAAAAGAAAACCTTGAGCAAACTCTCAGCTGGTTAGCCACCAATTACCCCCAAGAAACCATAGTACTAGGTGACTTCAACATCGACTGGTCCCACTGCTCTGCACTTATAAACCCCCTCTCTATTAACTTACATGGTTTCTCCCAAAATATCTCGTCTCCGACTAGAATTGGAAATGCTCAGCAAAAAGAGAGCATCATTGACTGGATTCTTACCAACAAAGACACACATAATTATACCACAGGGACCCTTCCCAATGACCTCAGTGACCACCTTATAACCTATATTCTAAAAACATAAATGCCCACCTACCAACCCTCCCTCATATAGACTTGTTAGAAACAAGAAGAAATTTGTCCCAAAACTATTCCTTGCAGAACTCAAATAATGTAACTGGTCCATCCTAAAAACTTTACCCTTAGAAGAGAGTGTGACATACTTTAATGACACATTCCTTAAGATTCTCGACTCTCATGCCCCAAATCGACTAATTAGAACCAAGGAAAGGATAGCACCTTGGCTAACTAGTGAAACTAAAACTAAAATTAAACTTCGAAACCAGGCCTGGGATAAATGGAGAGCTACTAAAACTCCTCTAGATCGTATCAAGTTTCAACAGTTTAGAAACTCAACTAAAACTGCCATTACTCGAGATAAAAAACAGTATTTCTGCCACCTTCAGGATAAACATCATAATAACCCAAAGAAATTCTGGGCTGGATTTAATAACCTCCTCCATCCGGGTAAATCTACTACCCCCACCCCTGAGAAACTCATTGGGAAAGATCCAGAAAAAATAGCCAATACTTTTAACTCTTTTTTCATCGAGACCATCCAGTCCCTAGCCAGTCAGCTTACCACTACTTCCTCAACTGTAACACATACTAAAGTCCCAGCTCACCCACCCATTAACTTACAACCAGTATCTACCTCCTATATTCGCACCCTCTTGAAAAAACTCAAACCAACCACCCTAGCGGTCGACCTCCTCCCAGCAGAATACCTACAAATAGCGTCAGACGCCGTTGTCTATCCCATATCAATCTTGATTAACAGAACTATAACTGAAACTACCATTCCCTCTATTTGGAAAATCTCATATATCATCCCTCTTCACAAAGGATGGACCTCCACGGAAACATCCAACTACAGACCCATAGCAATATTATCTCCAATAGCTAAAATCATGGAACGGTGTGTTCACAAGCAACTCCTACACTACCTCACCCTAAACCGTCTCTTGTCCTATACCCAACATGGTTTTCGCCCCCATCATAGTACAACCACTGCCCTCCTCTCCTTTGTTGACTCAGTCAACAACAACCGCAACAACAAATTAATATCCTCTGCTCTCTTTCTTGACCTATCGAAGGCCTTCGACATGGTTAATCACCAACATCTGCTTCATACCCTGAAAACCCAACATCTCGATGACCCAGCCATAAGCTGGTTTAATGCCTACCTCTCTGGCAGGCAACAAGCTGTCCAGTGGCAAAACAGGCTATCTGACCTACTCCCTAACACCATTGGCATTCCTCTGGGCTCCATACTCGGTCCCCTTCTTTTCTCCGTCTTCATAAATGATCTTCACTCAGTCATCCCCAAAGTTACCTGCATCCAATACGCAGACGACTCCACCTTGATCTGTTCTGACGTCTCTCTCCTGAAACTTCAAGCAATAACCCAAAACTGTTTTACTATAGTCGAAAAATGGTTCTCTGAACTGAAACTCATACTTAATCCAACTAAAACCAAGTTATTACTATTTTTCCCCTCAGCATCTACTCCCCTAGGTATAGAACCCCCAAATGCTGACAACACGTTCCATGTGGAATCCACAAATGGTACCATCATAGAGCTTGTCTCTCATACCAAACTACTAGGTGTGACTATTGACCACAAATTTGATATACACATTAGCCAAACCATTAAGTCCGTAAACAAGAAACTCGGCTCTATGTATAGAATAAAGAACTTTTTAACCCCTTATGCCAAACTAACCATTGCTCGCACTCATCTCCTCTCCTCCCTCTTATATGCCTCCCCAGTACTTTCGTTCCTCAATAAGCGAGAACTCAACAAACTATCTGTAGCCTATAATCATATAGCCAGATTTATAACTGGAACACCGTATCGTACTCACCATTGCCTTAACCTTAAGACACTTGGTTGGTTAGAACTGCCCAATCTTCTCAAACTCAACCAACTCACTGAAGCTTTTAAAATAATTCACCAACCGGATAAAACCCCCTCGCTGAGCAAAATACTGACCCCCTACTCTAACCTAAAATGCCTCCGGTCATCAAATAGCGTCCAGGTATTAACCATTAAATCTAATAACTCAGGAGGTGACGCTCTCTATGCCAACTCCATCGGAAAGCTATGGAATTCCCTACCAAACAACCTAAGACTCATGACCTCGATTAATCAATTCAAAAATCACCTCAAAGAATTCTTCAAGTCTCACTGGTTATGCCCATGTCCTAAACCAGACTAATCTCAAAGGTTTTTTTCCACCTTAGTCTCTTCCCTATCCCAAAGTTCAATAACTTAACCTCTTGGCCTCACAATGTAACCATTTTTAAGTTGTCCTTACAACTCTGTGAATGTATTTAATTAGTATGTAAGTTCACTGTTTTCTTGTCTTTATGTTATGCTATTTCTACCACATGTAAGTGTACTGTGTTTTCTCTTCATGCTTGGAGCTTTTCTCCCCGGGCCTCTACTGAAAAAGAACATGTATCCAGCTAGACTAGCCCAGTCAACAAATGTAAAATAAAATAAATAAATAAATAAATAAAATTTTTAGTTCATGCGTCAATCCAAAATTTTTGTCTCAGAATATAGTATGAGGTGTGCATCCTGTCAGCTAACAATGGCATTTTGCTGGCTTATGAATCAGGACTGTGGTGCAGTGACATCCTTTGGGGTTAGAATGCTATTGTTGAGTGTGCACTGCATGAAAGTATTTTATTAGGATTCATTGAAAGTTTTAGCGTAAACTTCTTTAAAGGAACTCACATGTCCACTTTTATACAGGTAACACATCCCATATTTCAGAGGTTTTTGCAGTTACAGTCTGGCGTACATTCAGTTTCCACATGGGGGGGTGGGCTTATTTAATCATTGCATGCAAAGCAAGATGATACTAATGTATGGCATATCCATGAACTTAGTCCTCATTAGAATAGAATAAAAAATCATTATTTACTTCACCATCCAATCCAATGTTTTTTGTCATGAGATATAGTGTAAGGTATACACCCCATCTATGGACAATGTGTGCGATTTTGTGAGTCAAAACAGAGAAGTAGTGAAACCCTTGGGGGGAGGATAGCATACATAAGTTTGTTTTGTATATAAATACTGTATTTTTAATTTTATATCTCCTTGGTGGACAGGCATATGATTCATTATATGCAGCTAACATTTCAGCATTTCAGAATAAGAGGGCTTTTCCATTTGCAGTCTGTCAGTATACTCTTAATAAAGGCATATTTGACAATTGCTTCCAAGGGTGGGTGAAAATAATGTCTAGAAAATATGTGCACTATGCCCTAAAGGCAACAATCTGTTACTGCATGTAGTGTAAGGTATACACTCCAATCTGCTGACAATGACAATGTGCTGGTGTTTGTGGATCACAACTAAGATATAGTGAAATACTTGGGTGCAGTATGGCATCTTTAAGAGTGTTTTGTATATAAGTACTGTATTAGAACTGCATTTTTTTATTGTGAACTGCCTCAAGGTAACTGATATATGGATTCTTATATATAGCTAGCAAACCTACTGTTACGAGGGCTTTTGTTGATACAGTCTGGTTTCTGCCTGGGAGCTACCACCTCTACTCAAAAGACTTGGTAAAACTAATGTATATTTGCATACTAAGTTGTCATTACATTAGAAATAAAAATCCTGAATATTTAATTTGCAGTATTTTATATTATGTTCTCCCATTCACAAATTGGAAAGTCAACAACAGACAAAGTTATTTTTCTCCACTGAATTATTGTTAAGATTGGTGCATTTTGCACATGGGATGTGTTTCTTCCTCGATTAAAATTCAAAACAGTAATCCACTTCTTTTCATGTCTTGATATTTATTGTATGTAGAAAGTTTATTTTTAGGGGATGGCGTTTGTTTGTGAGGGGCAGAGAAAGGTTAGTGAGATCTTTTCGGATAGATTTATTTGGACTGGATGGGAATACCTTCTCAGAAAAAAATCAGTTGCATTTTTTTTGCAGTATGCATTTGGATGTTCTGTCAGAATCATTCTAGATGTAAGAGGTGGGAAGTTGGTTACGACCGGATTTGGATAAAAAATAAGATTTCCTTATTACTCTTTTTTTTAATACTTCACAGTGTTTCTTATTGGACGTATATTGTTTAGCGCTTAACTTCCCACTGAAAATTCTTTGAATAATATTCCATTTGCCACTTTTTGTATGCTTAATATTTTACTAAATTATGGCATTCTGCTTACTAATGAGTAAGTTAATTTGATAAGGTGTGAGGTGAGTTTTTTCATATTATGGTGTATTTTTGCAGACCCTGTGAAGCTATGGTATGGGGTGGGATACAGAAAGGTTTGAAGGGCTGTTTGTATTTGTAATTGCATGCTACGGCATCTTTTGTTTTTAAGTGATTGTGTGCATTCTCAAAGTAAAAAGCTTAATTGCTTTGCAAATAAATAGATTGCAAAAAGTTACTCTTGTATCAAGTGTGATTTTAATTGCCTCAACAATACTTTGCATATAAAGAATTTGCATACCTCTACAAGAAAGTTATATAACTTGTATTTTTCTGTTTAGTATTAAAACTTGGGTGACATGGTAGTGTAGTCCCCACGTAACAGTTCTTGTGTCTGTAAGGAACAGCATTTATCTGTCTTTATCTTTCAAGTTGAAGGTATGTTTTAAGTGACTGACACACTGCATATTTGCTCTTTTGATTAGATAAGTAGACTGGAATAAATGGGCCGTGTGGTTGTCACTTTGCATCCATGCAGACTCGTCTTTGACGTTTTGTTACAGATTCCTTGCTGAATCTCTTTGATGTGAGCTGGTATGTCCTCATGGTAATCATGAGTCATTCTTTACCTTTCTAAAAATGAAGTACTTCTTAACTTTGTATGTTGAAAAAACGTATGTTTTGTCTGTTAACACTCTCTCAGCTTCAGATTAATGACATAATGTAAAGTAGAAGTGTGTGGGGATGTTAATTTGCTTTTGCTTTCCCTCAAGCCCAAGATGTGCTCATGATGGATATGATAGTCAGGCAGGTCTATTCGTTGTCTACTTAGAAGTGTTTATGGACGAGTAGATGATAAAGGAAGTTAGGCTTTTGTTATTTTGTTATTTTGAGATACAATCATGGGTGTTTTTCCCTTTATGTTTCCCATATTTATTCAGTAAATTATTTAATATAACATTGCATTTTTTATTTGCATGCATGTTTGCATTTCGGTTCTGAGAGAAGGAAAAGTATTAACATGTTTATACCTTTAAATACATTTGGTAGCGTTTTCAGACCACTTGAACTTTAACTTAAATATAATACTGAGTTGCGGGAGCTTATTTAAAAAGAAAATGGTGTTTCTGCATTATGTTTTCTGTTGCAGACTTGAGCTTTTACTTAAACTAGCTTTATTCTTTATATTTTTGGATGATAACACTACTTTAGCAAATCATATTTTGTAACCCATAGTCTCTTCTTAAGAGGTATCAGTAATTTAGACTAATACAATACTAATTTAATGATACAATATAGTATTTAAATTCTGTTAGCTGGTGTTTTGTATGAACTCCTATTTCAAACATTTAAAAACTCCTTTTGATATATTTTGATATGTTTTATATGGTGAACTTTTTTAAGACTTGTCGTTTCCTGGGTCCTGATTTCAAAAGACTTGCTCTCAGTGTAAGTGACACCTTAAACAGAGCTGGCTCTGAGCTGGTCTTTTGGAATCTAATCCCTGGTGTGAGTCTATTTAAAGATAGGCCTTACACCACACATTTTTCATAATCAGGGTAGACTTGCACTGAGAGCAACACTTTTGGAATCTGCTCCAGTGTTCTTTTTAGTAGTGCAATATTCTTGTAATAAGACATCCTGCTATTGATGCATTAGTTAGTCCCAAGCCTCAGTTAGCTTATAGTGACTGAAGACATATAACAATGTGCTGTGTAGAGTATACAGCATCCACCATAGTTTCTGAGCATTTACTTCATGTAAATTGGTAAGCATGGCCAGTATTGATCCCACTGTAGCATAGCTCCCTGCCTTTCTGGTTGGCCACACCCCTTCATGTAGGCCCCACCCTTTCAGCTGCCTCATGCAGCCCCCCTTTGATTTGAAGTCACCAGCCTCCGCTGATTACACTTATATTTTTGAATTATCACAGTTTCCCCTAATGGTGTTTCATCTTGTCAGTGATGAAAAACACTTAAATAAAATAATTTGTAGTTGCTTTAAGCACAGAATATGTTTGTTCTTATGTGAATTTGTATATCAAATATTCCTATTGCTATTCTGTTCTGCTATCTGCATTTCCTGAGCTCCTGATGCACATATTTAGCTATGAGCAGACTTTTTTGCTTCATCTTTGCAGTGCATCTTCTTTTATTTATATGTTCAATTATATTTTTTCCTGATATCTGAGATACTTGTATGCATTGATTACTTTTGAACACTTTATATAAGACTGACTGATTTGATTGAATGAATAAATGAGTGACTAAGTGAATGAGTAAAACTACAACTTACACCACTTCATCACAGTGGAGGCACTAAAGCCCTGCCCTTAACCTCAAGCTGACAGACTGAACTAATTCCAAGAGTGCAGCAAATCAAATGAAGGGAAACATCAGTTGTTTATGTGGCACTGGTCTTGCTGCAAGTGGTTTCCAGATGCTGGCTTTTTTTTCATTTAACCTTAATTCACTAGCCAACCAGCACAGTGCCACATCTGCATATTCCTGTGTTGCTTGTAAGGCATGGCACAGGAATATGGACTTTTTTAACATCATTGAAGGGTGGTATTCATAGTCCAGAGGTTTGCACTTTCGTATTGGTTATTTATAAAAAGTGGCACTAAACCTATATGCAAAGCCTGTGATTGCAAGTTATTCACTCTGAATTAATATATGCAAAAGCATTTTAAATAAAACATCCACTTTTGTCAAATGTGTAAACTTGTAGAAGTTAATCATCAACTGTGTGCAAAGTACTATATGAAAACATAAGTGCTCTTATAGTTATAGAACTTTTCAAATATTATGAATAAATGAGGCTATGTTCAATGAAACATTTAAGGCAAGTGCCACACAGCAGAACTATTTTTAATGTTGTGTCTTTTGGCTTTTTCCGGTTAGGGGTCGCCACAGCAGAACTCTGGTCCGCTAATGATTGGCAGTAGATTTTTACGTGCCAAGTTGCCGGCCCTGATGCACAACTTTCAAAGAAGGTATGCCCATTCACGCATGTCTCCACACAGAAGACGCTTTAGCTGAGAATTGAGCAGGACAACGTCTTACTGTGAGGTGACAACAACTTTTAAAAAAGATAAAGGGATTTTGTATGATTTATATAGGGGTATCTTTATGTGGACACCTTATTTGTTTCTGTAAAAAGAGTGGAAAGGGGAAGATAGGAAAGAGGGAAAAACAGGAGACATAAAAACAAGGGAAACAGAAGAAATACATAAATAAGGTTGTGGTGGAGGTGGTGGGTGAGGAGAGGAAAGACTTGTACTATATATTTTTAAAACTTTGCTTTATAAATAAATGCTCCTGATGATGTTATCATTCCATAATATGAACTACTGAGTGTTTTGAGATGATGAGGTGTGTCACAGTGTGCAGGATGTGCATGGATTAGGCATCACGATTATACAAACTTAACTGCTAATGACTCGATTTTCCTTTTTCTAAGTAGAGGGATATTTGAGATTTATTAGGCTTCTTTGTGCATTCCAGCAGCTTAACTTGATGCACAGTGCGCTCACAGCTACTTGAGGACTAGTTACATGAATCTGTTAACATTCGCTCTCACTATTACTGTGATTCATAGAGATAAGTGCAAGTCAGCCTAATTTACATACAAAACAAATAAGTTTGAATTTGCATTAATAAGTACATGATCGCCATATTAATTTGCAGCCACTCGAGGTAGGCAGCAAACGATTCAGGAAAGCATGAACTTCTCCAAGTACTGTGAAGCAATGCATATTGATTTTAGAGAACAATGATTCGTGGTAGAATTCTGTCTTTCATTGATCTGAAGGACAGATATAGATGATTCTTGTTAACATAGGATGACATGAGTGTCATTTACAAATGGGAATTATGGACAGCAGCACTGGAAGTGTATTTGGAAGTAGTCATAATGGTAGTGTGAAAGATATGTTTGAAATTTGTTTTTGCATTTATAGATTATGCTATACAAGATGTAAGTACATGGTTTGAAGTAAGTGAAGTCTAACGCTTTGCATTTTCAGCAATATATTGTGTTGTCAGGATATTTGTAACTGACATTCTTGAATGAAAACTGAAAGTATAAATACAGCCAAGATGTAGGGGAGGGATACAACTTTGTTAGCAATGGCATAAGATGGCCGTGTAATGATATGTGGATGAAATACTATTATGTATAAGTCGATGTTGCTGTATAGGCTGGTACAACACAGGTTTAACTGGCTGAAGCTGGACTTGAAG
Source organism: Protopterus annectens (assembly GCF_019279795.1). Classification (NCBI taxonomy): domain Eukaryota; kingdom Metazoa; phylum Chordata; order Ceratodontiformes; family Protopteridae; genus Protopterus; species Protopterus annectens. The sequence continues at coordinate 165,910,333 of NC_056729.1, forward strand.
TATGTTATATGAATACTTGTGTTGTGTCAACAGAAATGTTTTTATACTCAGATCTGTTATATATTTCTGATAAAAGCAGGCATGCTTTCATTGCTGTTTGCATTAGCTGATGAGTGGACCAAGTTTCAGTATACTACTTTTGCATGTTGTTTTAGGTAAATGAATGATGCAGAAGCAGGGATCCAGACAGAGAAGGGACAATTACAGCCATAAGGTGATCTACATCCACATGGCTACCTGCTGGACATTTGGCAAATGCTCTTTTGGAAAGGATAGCCCAAACAAGTTGAGAGGGCAAACACCTGGAACAAAATGGCTATGGATATAAATGCTGTTGGCAGAATGAACTGCACATTAACAGTGCAAGAAGAGGGCCAATAATATGGTAGTACATGCCACAGCAAAGGCAAGACAGAATGCATTTGCATGTAGCACTACCTGGGGGGGGGGGGGCTCAAACATTTATTCCTTTGACACCTGGTGAGGTATATCTCCTCTCTATTCAGGAGGATGAAGATGAGAAAGATGTCAATGGCACTGGAATAATCAGCAATGAAGTGGACACTAACTACTACCCATGTCTGCAGCATCAACAGACATCTACACAGGAAGGTTGGTTTGACTGTTATAACATACTTACATAAAGAAATGACTGCTTAGGAAGAACAATTACACATAATGTAAGGCAATTACTGTTAACAGATGACCCCTACACTTCTGCACATAATGACACTAAAAAGAGTATGGTAACTGTCCTCCACACCACCTTACACAGCATATAGTAATATAGGTTCCCTATTACACAATCAAAGACACTGTTCTTCGAACGCATAATAGCCAAACCGAAAACACATAACCGAGAATGACCAAGTACACAAGTTTTTTTCCTATGGAAAAGATTCAGTTGGCCATTCTCGCATTTTGCCCTGTTCTCCAATGTTGAGTGATCTCAGAGTTGGTATATTTAGTTAGGAGGGTGTGTGGGGGCGATACTTTAGGTTCGACTAGTACGTGTTTGAAGAACAGTGTCTTCGATTGCATAATATATATATATATATATATATATATATATATATATATATATATATATATATATATATATATATATATATATTTATGTACACAGTGGATATAGACCCAGTATATACACCAGTATCAGAGTAGTAATCTATTCAGTTAATTTTATAGGGTCAGCAGCAGAAACAAGCAGTTCCACTATACCACTAAATTTAGAGGATATCTGCAGCAGAATGCCTGAAGGCAATGTTGGTAACATAGTTATATTTTTATATTTGTGAGACACACAGTCAACAGGTTTATGGTATGATCTCAGACAACCACAACATATTAGTAACTCTGCAGAATGTGACAGTGCATCACAAAGTGAAGTACATGGTGACATTGCTCTGCAATTTATAGAGAAAGAAAACCTGTGCATCTCTACACCAGTATCTCCAGACCCAAGCAACACCTTCTGGATCATCGCAGAAATTCAGAGGTAACAGTGTCCACAGTGACACCATTACAAAGGGGTGTAAGCTACAGGCATTTTTTAGAGCTACCACAGGAAACAGATAAAGCATTTGCTGCTCAGCAGCAAATGTGCTGTGACATTGCTAAGGCTCAGTGCACTGTGACAGAGAGTCAGCTGGAAATGGCCAGAGTACTCCAGGGTGCGCTTTAGGATTTCCAGCACTACTTGGAAATGGTAGAGAGTAAGAAAAATGCCAGGATCAGGTTGGGCCATAATATTTTGGCATACCAAGCACCCATGTCTACTTTCATTATAGTGAGGACTTACCAGACTCAAGTAGGAGTCAGTGTTGGAAGAGGAAGAGGACAGAATACAGTCCCGACACCTGGGGGCATATCACATCTCAGTACAAGTGATTCTCAAGAAGGTAGTGGAAATTGAAGGGGGAAAAATACAAAAAAATTCATGCAGTCCATGTCAGCATTCAACCTGCATGTAGCAGAACCTGTTGTTCATGGTCTCAGTCCCACAACCCTGTGAAATCCATGTCTGTAGGAGCACTTGTATCAAATAAGTCATGCCATCACAGCAAGTCACCATCTAGCTCACATGACAGCCCCTCATCAAGATTACATGTACCTTCACCTACGGTATCTTTAGGAAATGCCATGTATGGCACATTTGACCCTGACCTGTAATTCAGGGTAGACAGTTCAAGTACTTTCAATACAAAATGTGTTCTACTTGAAGACTATACACTGATGTCAATATGTAACTTGAAATGCAATGAGTAAATATATATGTGTGTGTGTGTGTGTGTGTGTGTGTGTGTGTGTGTGTGTGTGTGTGTGTGTGTGTGTGTGTGTGTGTGTGTGTGTGTGTGTGTGTGTGTGTATTATATATATATATATATATATATATATATATATATATATATATATATATATATATATGTACACAGTGGATATAAAAGGTATACACACCCCTGTTTAAATGCCACATGTTTGTGATATCAAAAAATGAGACCACAGTAAATCATTTCAAAACTTTTCCCACTTTAATGTCACCTATAACTTGTACAATTCAATTGAAAAACAAACAAATCTGTTATGGGAAAGAAATATAAAAAAATAAAAAAATGTATAAGAAGCTGGTTGCATAAATGTGCACACCCTTAAACTAATACTTTGTTGAAGCACCTTTTAATTTAATTACAACATTCAGTCTTCTTGGGTAGGAGTCTATCAGCATGGCACATCTTGACTTGGCAAAATTTGCCCACTCTTCCTTCCAAAAGTGCTCCAAATCTGTCAGATTGTGAGGGCATCTTTTGTGTACAGCCCGCTTCAGGTCACCCCACAGATTTTCTATTGGATTTAGGTCTGGGCTCTGGCTGGGCCATTCCAAAACTTTAATTTTCTTCTGGTGAAGCAATTCTTTTGTTGATTTGGATGTATGCCTGGGATCATTGTTGTGTTAAAGGTGAAATTCCTCTTCATCTTCAGCTTTCTAACAGATGCCTGAAGATTTTGGGCCAAAAGTGACTCGTATTTGGAATTGTTCATAATTCCCTCATCCTTGAATAAAGTCCCTGTTCCAGCTGAAGAAAAGCAACCCCAAAGTATGATACTGCCACCACCATGCTTCACCATGGGGATCATGTTCTTTTGGTGATGAGAAGTGTTGTTTTTGAGCCAAACGTACCTTTTGGAATTGTGGCCAAAAATTTCAACCTTGGTCTCATCAGACCATAACACACTTTCCCACATGCTTTTGGGAGACTTGATGAATTGTTTTGCAAACTTTAGTCAGGCCTGGATGTTTTTCTGTGTAAGAAAAGGCTTCCGTCTTGCAACCCTACAACACAGTCCAGACATATGGAGAATATGGGAGATTGTTTTCACATATAGTACACAACCAGCACTTGCCAGAAATTCATGCAGCTCCTTCAATGTTGCTGTAGGTCTCTTGACAGCCTCCCTGACCAGTTTTTGTCTTATCTTTTCAGCAATTTTGGAAGGACATCCAGTTCTTTGCAAAGTCACTGTTGTCCCGCATTTTCTCAACTTTTTGATAACTGTCTTCACTGTGTTTCATGGTATATCCAATGCTGTGGAAATATTTTTGCACCCTTCTCCTGACTGATACATTTCAACAATGAGATCCCTTTGATGTTTTGTAAGCTCTCTGTGAACCATGGCTTTTGCTGTAGCAGGCAACTGAGTAAATGTCAAGAAATTCCTACTAGGACAGCTGAACTTTATTTGTGGTTAATCAGAGTCTCTTTAATTGATGGCAGGTGTGTACCCAAGAAAAGTGAATGCTGTAAATTAATCAAAAGGTGCTTCGGTAAAGTATTCGTTTAAGGGTGTGCACACTTATGCAACCAGCTTATTGTACGTTTACTCCTACAGTGTTTGCTACCTATGTAACTCAAAATTGTTTGATTCTATTGTTTTTATTGCTGATATTATATTTCACTTTTCTGGTTTGATGTGTGACTTTTCAACTTGTATCAACTTGTTTTTTACATGGTAGTATATTTTAATGCAAACTTTCATAGTAATCTTTATAATACTGTAACTAGCATATCTCCAGTATAAATATTGTTAAATAAATAATGTAAAAATAATGTAAAAAAGCATTTTTTTTTTATTACAAGTTTCAAAACTTTGATTTCATGGTCTCGACCATTTGCAATTCAAAAGTTTGAAACTCCAAGCTTGTAAAGAGTGTGTCAGTTTATCCTATGATTAGGCAGCTTGTAACCCTATTACTTGCAATGCTTTTTGTCCTGCATGTTTTTAGCTGTCACCTCCTCTACTGTGCTCTCGCTCACTCTTTTTTCCTTATTCCTCACATGTTCTTCCTTTTTAATTCCAGCTCACCCCCCACACAGCAGTTACCGTGCAGTGCCTGCAGACTTTCAGACATCCACAAAGAATGAGTGTTTTACTCCATAATTTAAGACCAAAGCCATTTCCATACCAAACAGGAAAAAAAGAAACATAAACAAAAACCAAAGTATGTTCTTTAATTACTGGATAACCAGAACATTATATATTTGTTAATCTCCTTTGTTTCTTCTAAGCGCATGCCACCAGGGACACCAACAGACCAAACCCAGCCATTAGCCAACCATTTTTATTCTTATTTTATTTTTGTATATCCAAACCCTAAAATTTACATTAACATAATCTAAGTCTGCCTATTTACTGTTGCAGTTTAATCATTGTACATCTTCTACTGCTGGTAGTATACTATACTCACATGCATCCACCCCTAATGACAACACTTTGTTTCCAATCACAAAACTAATCAGTCATGAGCATTAAGTATGCTACAAAACACTGGTTGATGTTGTTCTAAAAAGATTATCTTACTGCTCCCAAATTGTGGGTGATAGTTATTTTCAAGAAATAGCATGTGTGCTGATGACTGGTGCTAGCCTATTCCACTTGCCATCACTTTGCTCTGGAATACTTCACTCCCCTACCCTGCCCACATTTGTACCCACACTTTTTTCATTAGAGTTATACATTCTGACCACTCCCACCACTTCATGTAGGCAAATCAGCATTCAGCAACAATAAAACAACTTTCACCCACTCCCACCTATCTCCTCAGTACATATTCTACAATACCTTTATCTAACACTCTCAACAGCCTGTAGCCAAATACATATTAGATCTATTACTCATAAACCCCATTCTTCCTTCTTACTACCTAAGAAGTTATCTTACACACTATCACTAACACTACCACACATCTCAAAAGATCCACCTTCAAAGGATCCACCTTAGTTTCACTATACAAACCAAGCTTAATTTAACTTAACTATGACCTTATTTAACATCTCATCATCCGTAACCCTTATACTACTTGCACATATCACCTCATACTACCACACTAATCCCATACCACCACCTCATCATGCCACTACTAACTCTAACATAACTGACAAAACACCTTTAAACCTCCACATTTATCCCTCCATCTTTCACATAACTCTCTTTCACCATATCACATTCACCCCATTTCCAACACACCAAACTAATAAACCATCCATAACATACCATTTATGCATTACTAACAGCTTCCACACCATAGTGCAAATCAACTCCAAACTAGCCCTTTGTGGAGAGGTGCACCCAAGCCCTTGCCCTAACAACCCATCAACCACCCAACAGTGCAAAACCCCACTCACACCCTTGCACACGTCCCCAAAAAGCCTCTGACCTGCTTCTGCTTAACGTAAACATTAGAAGCATCACAAACAAGATCTCAGAACTACATGCACACCTTTCCCCCATTCTCCTGATATCGTCTTGCTCACAAAAACATAGCTAAAACCTGATAGGACTAATAATGAAATATTTCCTCCTAGCTATAATTTACTGTGTAAAGATAGAGCTAACAAAAAAGGTGGAGGTGTTGTATCTTATTTAATGACCAATTAAACATTGAAATAGTGGACATTCTATTGCATACATTAGCAGCAGCAGATGTAAAAGAATACCAAAACAGTCATAAACATAAAAGGCTGATACCTTCCACCAGGTAACAACATAGATACTATAGAAAATCTACTGCACTGGGCCTCTAACTCACTACAGCAAGAAACCATAATACTAGGAGATTTCAATAGTGATTGGCTAACATGCAACTCATCTAACCCTACAAACTTCATCAACCTCCATGTATTTTCACAACTTATCCAAGCCCCAACTAGACTCGATAAAACAACAAAAAGGGAATCAATACTCGATTGGACATTGTCAAATGACCAGACAAAATTAGTGTTTCAGGCCTTCTCCCAGACAGCCTGAGTGACTACCTACCAACTTATCTAATCAGAAGTCAAAACCATCTTGCAAAATCCACCACTTATCAACAAATACGTAGTAAAAAATCCTTTGACTCCAACACTTTATTGTCACTCTAGCAAGTTGCAACCCGGTGTCCTTGAAAACACTTAATCTAGATCAGCTGTATGGTACTTTAACTCAACATCCCTCAACATACTAGACCACCATGCACCCCCCAGAACCATCAGAATTAAAGTTAACTATGCCCACTGGTTGTCCAAAGAGACTAGATATCTACTAAATAACATGGAAAAAGCCTGGGTTAACTGGAAGAAAACAGGTACCCCTACTAACAAACAAAATATATTAGGCTTAGAAAATGAAAAAGAGACAAAAAAAAGGTACTACCACAACATTCAAAACAGATATCAAACCAATCCTAAAAACTTTTGGGCAACTATCAACAAAGTACCTCACCCAGCAAAGCTGACACCCCTCCCCCTGTGACCACTGACAGTTCAACAAACATACTGCAGCAACCCAGTTCAACAAGTTCTTTACATATTCCACCCTAGCTCTAGCTAACTCGCAAAAGCCTTCTACTACTATCACGTCACGCAAAAATAATGCTACTGAACAGAGCTTTTCATGTCAACCTGTCCTCACCTCCACTATTACAAAATGCTTAATAAACTAAATCCCACAACTTGTTCTCCAGATAGACTACCAGATGAATTACTTAAAGATTGTTGCTAATACAATTGCATATCCTGTAACAATTCTCATTAATCACTCTATAGCTGGAAACCTAGTCGCTCACCTCTGGAAAATGTTCATCACTCCACTCAACAAAGGAGGCAACTCCAAAGAACTAACCAACTACTGACCAATAGCCATACTCTCCTCCTATCCAAAATCCGTGAAAAGTGTGTACACACACAAATCACAACATAACTAAACTCTCATAATCTACTGACAAATACACAACATGGTTTTAGACCTTCATATGGCACTACTACAGCCCTTATTTCTTTCACACAGACAGTCAACAAACACAGGAACAATGGAAAATATGTCTCAGCTATATTCTTAGACCTTTCCAAGGCCTTTGACGTGGTTAATCATGATAAACTCAGTAACACTCTCTCAGAATTAAATCTAAGCCCACCCACCATTTTCTGATTTAGAAGTTACCTAACAGGCAGACAGCAGGCAGTATGATGGCACCAGGAACTCTCCACATTACTACGAATCTCACTAGGAGTCCCACAGGGTTCCATTCTTGAACCACTGCTGTTTTCTATTTTCACTAATAACCTTCACAATGCCACACGTCTTCTGCCATCCAATATGCAGATGATTCCACACTAATCTGTGCTTCTGCATCCCCCAAGCACTGCTACAACAAACATGATCCTCTTTTCTTGCTGTTGAAAGATGGCTCTCTGAATCACAATTAATATTAAATCCCAATAAGACTCAGTTTCTTATCTTTCCACCCACACAGCATTCTACTCATAACATTACATTTAACAATCACACCAAACTATTAGGGGTAGTGATCGACAGCAACATGAAATTTAACATACATACATATATCCAATACTATAAAGAAAGTACATAAAAAACTCGCCATGCTATACAGATGCAAACAGTTCCTAACTGACTCCACCAGAGCCACTACTGCATGCACACATCACCTCCAGTCTTTTGTACGCCTCACCAATTTTCTCCAACCTCAGTAAATCTGACCTTTAGAAGCTGCAAGCATGTTATAATACAACTGCCAAATTTGGAATCAATTTGTTTGTGTCTTTCGGTCGCCACAGCGGAATTCCGGTCCGCTAATGATTGGCAGTAGATTTTTACGTACTGGCTTGCCGGGCCTAACGCACAACTCTCAATGAAGGAACACCCATTCACGCATGCCGCTACACAGAAGACGCTCTAACTGAGAATCGAATGGGCAACGTCTAACTGTGAGGCGACAACGCTACCGCAGCACCACTCCTCAAAAAATAAACCAGTGTACTCCCCTTAAAACACTTAATTGGCTGGAAGTTCTGCATCTCATTCTTCACAATTAATTTATTCTGAACTACAAACTACTTTACTGTCCTGAAAAAACCCTGCATTACAAAACATACTACAACCAAATCACAAAAACTAGAGTCCTACAATCCAATCAAAACTCCTATTAGATGTCACCAAAGCCAATAATTCTGCAGGCATATCCATCTATAGCAACACTATTGCCAACCATTGGAACAACCTGCCTCCCAACATCTCAGCCATAACATCCATTGCTTCCTTCAAAAAGTCCTTAAAATCCCACCTACAGCAATCATGGCTGTGTAACTGTGACAACCCTGATTAATCTTTTTACTTCCATCTGCTCTATTACCAATTCCCTCTTACCCAGAACTTTACTACTCCCACTAATGTACCTCTTCCTTTCTCACACCTACTTTTATTAACTCCCTCATTCCACTTTCCTATCCCAACTTGTATTACATCCTTAGCCTTAAAATCTGCCTACTGCAATCTTCGCTCTGTACTTGTGATAGCCCTGATTAATATTTTATTGTACCTATTGTTACCCCCACTAATTCACCCTTTCCCTTTTCTCTTCTACTTTCAATAGCCCCTTACCCCACCTTTTATGTGAACTTGCATTACATCCTTAGCATTGAGATCCTGTGAATCTGCACAGTATACAAATATGTATCTAATTACAATACTAAATGCAAACATATATAAACTGTTATAAATCAGAAACTAAATACTTCATGTAAATGTATCAAGCTTTTATGCTATTAAATACTATCATACTACTGTAAACTGTTACTATGGATATCAAACTGTCATATGTAATCAAAACTGTCAGATCAGATGTAAAAGTTATATACCAGATTAGGAGCTTTTCTCCCTGGGCCTCTGCTGAAAAAGGACCTGTGTCCAGTTGGACTTTCAGGGTAAACAAATGTAAACGAAATAAATAATTTTATATATATATATATATATATATATATATATATATATATATATATATATATATATATATATAAATATATATATGGGTCTACTTTGACCCATCGAATTTACACTTTAGTGAAACTTAGTTTCGTGAAAGTGCATTTATCCAAAAATGCACTTTTGTGAAACTACAGTTTACTGAACAATAAAAAAAAAAAATACATTAAAATCACTTATGCAGGAGGTCAAGCCCCCCCTGCACCCCCCACAACCCCATACTAATATATACTAACTCTGAGATTACACAACAGTGGAGAAAAAGGGAATATTCCTTATCTTCACTGTACCATGATCTATAACAACAACCTCCCCTCCCATACATCAGTTAAGGAACACCGTACCTGCACCACTGCACCAGGAATTCTGTTCGGTGAACTGTAGTTTCAGGAAAGTGCATTTTCGGATGAATGCACTTTCACAAAACTGGACTTGCAAAACTACATTTCTGCTCCCTCCCCTATCCCCCTACTCATCCACCCATGGGCTCATTTACTTTATACTCTATCATCATTAGCCACTCTCCACCCCTTTCACTTCAAGTTTCCCATTAGATTACTACACCTACTTACATAACACACCCTCCCCATTTACACTAATATTTAATTAGTCTCTAGATAGCTTACAATTAAACTTCCTCTTTCCCACAATCCCAACATCAACTCACCTCATACCACAACACACTACAGTATTCTATCCCATCCCCTACTCTTTCCTATTCCTTTAATAACCATAACACAACTGACTCCTTCTATATCTATCACCTCTTATTTCTATCTGTACAAGGCCAAAACTCTCAATCACATTGCCTCCACTGTCAAACTTAAAGTACTGTTCGTTAGCTTCAACCCACTTCATCTACATCCTACATTACTTGTAATAAACTTGTAGGAAAAAAAATAAACGTCGGTAGCACACAGCAGAAATATTTATTGATAGAACAGAAAGTAAGCGCTTTCGCGGATAAACTTAGCTTCTTCAGACTAACAGTAAATTAAAAATAACATGCCATTTAAAAAGTCTCTCTGTTCATACACCAACCAATGAGAGGTAAGACCTTAATCACTCAAGGGAACATTAAAGTGCTAGTGCAACATACAAACATAAATACATCTTTCCCAAAACTATAATATCTAATAAAAAACATTAAAACAATATGTAAGATATATAAACATGTCTATATATACACTAATATCACTTACATTAAAAAGCATAGCATATAGAATATGCATATGCATGCATATATACATACACATACACACACACACACACACACACACACACACACACACACACACACACACACACACACACACACACACATATATATATATGTACACACATACAAAGTTTGTTTCAATCTTAAAACCCTTTTGTGGATGTATAAACTGTCCTCCAACATGTATATGGGAACATGCCATACATCTTCTACATAAGTACGTTCCTAATCTGTCCGAGCGATTATATTGATGTACACCTGTAGATTTATAGCAAAGTTGTCTTTTTAAGGACCTATTATTTTTAAAAGTAAAATGAGGTTCATCTCCTATCAGTCCATTAAGTTCCTTAACGCTGGACATACTCTACATACAGCACTCTCTTGCCTAAAACAAGAGTTTATAACAAGAGGGTACAAAGAATGTGATACAGATAGACAGATAGAGTTAGCATGGGAAGAAAGACTTGATAGATGTAAACCTTACTATAGTAATACAGGAATAGCACAAATAAGACCGATAAATAGTAATGAAATTAATACACATTTTACAGGAAATATAAATAGTGAGGTATTAAGGATGCCACTTACATATGCCAGTGATATAAATTTAGTATGTGATGTTGTAAAAAATAACTGGGACATTTTATCCAGCGTTAAGGAACTTAATGGAGTGATAGGAGATGAACCTCGTTTTACTTTTAAAAATAATAGGTCCTTAAAAAGACAACTTTGCTATAAGTCTACAGGTGTACATCAGTATAATCGCTCGGACAGATTAGGAGTGTACTTATGTAGAAGATGCATGGCATATTCCCATATAAATGTTGGAGGACAGTTTATACATCCACAAAAGGGTTTTAAGATTGAAACAAACGTTTACGCTGACTATCAGACAAAGAATGTGGTATATTTTAGTTTTTCTGTGACCTGCTATGCCTTCTATATAGGTAAGACAAATCGTGTCTTTAAAGACAGAATACTGGAACATATGAGTGACATAAGGAATGTTAAGGAGAGCAATACACTTGCTATGCATGTTAAAACTGAAGGCTCAGGACATAGTTTTAAATTTTTTGTTCTACAGGTAGTCCATATGAACAAGAGAGGGGGTAATTTAAATAGTCAAACAGAAGCTGTAGAACAAGAATGGATATTAAAGCTTCAAGCAGATAGACCACCTGGTCTTAATAGTAAAGTATCACTGAAGCCATTCCTGAAAGCTCGGACTTTAAAACATTAACCCCTCTAAACATGAATGTTTTTAATGTTATTTATTAACTGTAGGTAGAGGTACATTTTTTATCCATACATGTCTTATGGTTAGTTGTTTGAGCAGTTAGAGTGTGTGTATGTATGTGCATGCATATATGTGTGTGTGTGTGTGTGTGTGTGTGTGTGTGTGTGTGTGTGTGTGTGTGTGTGTGTGTGTATATATATATATATATATATATATATACATGTGTGTGTGTGTGTGTGTGTGTGTGTGTGTGTGTGTGTGTGTGTGTGTGTGTGTGTGTGTATGTATGTATATATGCATGCATATGCATATTCTATATGCTATGCTTTTTAATGTAAGTGATAGTGTATATATAGACATGTTTATATATCTTACATATTGTTTTAATGTTTTTTATTAGATATTATAGTTTTGAAAAGATGTATTTATGTTTGTATGTTGCACTAGCACTTTAATGTTCCCTTGAGTGATTAAGGTCTTGCCTCTCATTGGTTGGTGTATGAACAGATACTATAGCTTTGGAAAGATGTATTTATGTTTGTATATTGTACTAGCACTTTAATGTTCCCTTGAGAGATTAAAGTCTTGCCTCTCATTGGTCGGCATATGAACAGAGAGACTTTTTAAATGTCATGTTATTTTTAATTTACTGTTAGTCTGAAGAAGTGGAGTTTAACCACGAAAGCGCTTACTTTCTGTTCTATCAATAAATATTTTTGCTGTGTGCTCCCGATGTCTATTGGTTCCTACAAGTTTGATATATTCAAGTCGTTGGTTGCTTTATCCGGTATTTAGTATTTTTATCTTTATTATTACTTGTAATAACTCTTTTGCTAGCTGGTGATATTCACCCCAAACCTGGTCCCTCCTCACTTTTATTCAACCTCAGCATAAACCCATCCCCATCCTTACCTCCATCTAACAATTTCCTGCCTCCTTCCTATAGCTCCACCCCCAAAAACCTAGACCTGCTCTCAATTAACTTACAAAACCTTCTCAACAAAACTACAGAACTACACTCCTGGATAGTTCAACACTCTCCTCATATCTTAATCATAACTGAAACCTGGTTAAAACTCCACATATCTAATAACAAAATCCTACCCCCAGGTTACAACATATTTTGACTAGATAGACAGACAAAAAAGGGGGTGGTGTTGCAGTTTTCTACTCTGATCTTCTCAGTCTCTCCCCCTTACAAACACCACTACCAAGTTTTCAACATGACAAGCTAATTGCACTAAACTGTCACTTGAATTCCTACAAAAAGTTTGCTGTAGCCTCAATGTATATCCCACCAGGGAACCCAATCCTAGAAAATATACTATCTTGGCTCTCTGACAACATATCCTATGAGACCATCATTCTGGGAGATGTAAACATAGACTGGTCAAAACTTATTACAGACTCTACCAAATATTAGTATTAACTTGCATGGCTTTAAATAACTCATCACACCCCCCACTTGTATTAATAAAAACTCTGGTTCCACCTCTGTCTTTGATGGGATACTTACTATAGACCCTAATCTTTACTACAACACCAGCACCCTACCTGACTCACTTAGTGACCACCTACCTATTCATATCCAAAGACAATCTATCCAAATATCTAGATCCTACATATACAGAGACTGTCGTAAATTATCCTCTTTTGATACTGAATCATTTAATTCTAAACTTGTGTCCATTAACTGGTCCTTCCTTCTCCACCCTCTCCTTAATGAAGCTGTTGAAAAATTTAACCAGATTTTCCTCAACATCTTAGACTCGCTTGCTCCCCAAAGAAAAATCAGGATAAAGGCTACCCACACACCTTGGATATCAAAACAAACCCAGTCCCTCATGCACATATTAGTAATCAGAGCTTTGTTACTGGATCGCAATTGCCTGTTTGAGTTGTAGAAATTTAAAAGGCCAGCTAGGGCAGGGGTTTTCTCAGGATAGTATAGAATCTGGTCTGCTAGGCTGAGTTGGTGGTATTGTAATAAGTTGGGAAATTCAAGTCAGTGTAAAGTATGTAGGGACAGGCAATGGTGAGACTGGGATTTTGCAATGGTTGCACATCTGGCGATTTTTTTGTAGCAGGTGGACAGTTTGTTTAGGTCAGCTTTATTTAGGTTTGTTAGTACTGGGGATGCATAGAGTAAAGTAGATAGGAGATGGATTCTGGCTATGGCAATCCTAGAGTTTGAGGTTAGGTACCTTTTTCAGTGATAGAGCGTCCCTAGTTTTTTATGTACCTTAGATATAGTTAGAGATATATGTTTGTTAAATTTTAGTTGCTGGTCAATAGTGAGTCCTAGTAATTTGCCCTCTGGGATTGGGGAGATGAGGGTTTTGTTGGTTGGGACTATGAAGAAGGTAAGGTCATTAGACTTTGTTGGCTGGAATAGCATAAGTTGTGTTTTCTTTGGGTTTAGTATTAGTTGTGCATTATTTAGCCAATTTTCTATGTCTGTGAAGGCTTCCTGTGCTTTTTGTTGGAGGAGTTGTAGATTGGTTGCTGAGCAGATCATGGTTGTGTCGTCAGCATATTGGACTCTTTCTGCTTTTGTGGTTGCTAGGTGGATTTGGTTAGTAAAGATTTTAAAGAGAAGGGGACCAAGAATTGAGCCATATCGCACTCCAAGTGTGACAGGGAGATGGGGGATAGGGAGTTGAGCCACTTGACAGACTGAAACTGGTTATTTAGGTAACTACTGAACCAGAGTATGTAGGGGCTGTTGATATTGAGTTCTGAGAGGCAGGTTAAGAGTTTATCATGGAAGACAGTATCAAATGCTGTTGATAAGTATAGGAAGGTAGCAGAGACTAGATTGCCTTGGTGTCTGTAGGAGTTAATAGTGTTGATGAAGTTAATTAGGGCAGTGGTGGTGCTATGTGATGGATGGAAACCATTCTGGGTATTAGATAGTAGGTCATTACAGAGAAGGTAGGTGAGGAGTTGCTGATGAATACACCTTTCCAGGATCTTTGATAGGGGTGAGAGGATTGCGATAGGTTGGTAGTTGGAGAGGTCGGAGGAGCCACCTTTGTGAAGAGGAATGTTGAATGAGATTTTCCATAAGGATGGGACAGAATTTTCAGTGATGGATTTATTTATTAGCAATGAGATAGGGTAAGCTATGGCCTTGGATGCTAGCTGTAGGTATTTAGTGGGAAGTTTTTTTGTGGTGAGGGTGGCTGGTTTGAGTTTAGCTAAGAGGCTACAAGTTTTTGGACTGTTGATACTGGTACTGGTTTGAGTGAAAATGGGGGGGTTTGTTTGGGTGTTAGGGGGTTGTGGGGGTGTTGGGATTGGTGCCATTAATGAGTTTAAGTATAGAGGAAGTAGAATAATTATTGAAACTGGTGGCTATGTATGTCTAAGTTTGTACCCTCTATATTTGATGAGGGTGTAGTGGTTTTTCCAGGCTGGAGGATTTTGTTCATTGTTGCCCAGAATTTATGAGGGTTGTTGTTATGTGTCTTTTGTAGGGAGATATAGTGGTTCTGTAACTTTATGGCTACCTTTCTGATGAATCTGCCTTGCTCACATTTCTAAATAGCTTTACTCATATAGTACTGTGACTATGTATCCACTACAAAAGAAATACTCTATATTCCATGCCTCATCTGTTAATACCTATTGTGCATATTTGATATTGCCAGATTCTGTCAAATAAATTTATCTTATTTTATTTGTTTATGGTAACTGTATTTTGCTTAACTTTTTGTGCATATTCCTTGTTTTACTTTTTATTGTTACTGTGTTGTTTTACTATATTGTATAACTTAAAGTAAATGTTAATATGTTCTATGTTATTTTTGCATTCAGTTTCCTGGAGCCTTTCTCCTTGGGTCTCCATTGAAAATGGGCTTCCAGCTTAGTTGGACCAACCCAGTTAACAAAGGTCAAATAAATAAATAAACATGCATTTCATTTCATTAATGGCAGTGTTTACAATTAAAGGAAATGTATTGAAAGAAATGTATAGGACATAAAGCTCAAATAGCATTGATTTATACCATTAGTGGCCTATCCATAATCAAGAGTTTCAGTTCAGGAATGCAACAGCTGAGAATTACCCAAAGTATAAAGAGAAACTCCTAAAAAAAAAAAAAAAAGATTACATGAGTCTCCTGCCGTCTACACCAGCACCATTGCCACTTCACCCTCAGCACTGCACAACTGATGATTTACTTCTGAGGACACAAGCTGTTGTGTACAACAAAATGAAATAATTTGATATGCATTACCTTCAGAGAGAACAGTAAATAATTTTTAATATGTCACAGTTAAAACTAAGGAAATATTGCATAACAAAAAAACAGCATGTGATACATTTTTCATTCCATTGCAAGGTATAAACTCATTAAAATGCAAGCTTAGATAATTTGTTAAATTCAAAGTAGTCAAATAATGGCATAACACTTTTATATGACAGTTACCATTTCAGTTCATGCAAACTTAAGTACAACCGCTAAACAAAATTTCCTGTGCAAAATAGTTAAAAATGTAATTATTCCTTATATAATAAGTTATGACGTCACTGAACTGGTGCCAGTGAGCAGTCAGGCATGACTTTTATAAACAGTAATATGAGTACCTGCTCTGAAATAAAAAATCATTTGAAGATAAGAGGGAATATCTAATGACCAGTGGCAGTAGACAAATCACTACACTGCGTAGCTCAAACATAGCACTGCATGTATCATTTATACTCTGTTCTTTGTTTTAACAAGAAAGGAAACACTAACCTAAATGCCATGGTCCATAGTTCAGGACTAGATGCTACCACTTTACCTGCAAAGCCTTATGCCATGCATGAGCCTGCAGGATGGAGTCCATTTTTACTGCTGTCAATTGGTCACCATTAGTCATAGTAGGACTGGAACTGTGAGCTACAGTGACAGCATGGGTCACTTTACCACCAGACCAGCACATGATCATGTTATGCAGAATGTAATGCACAGTAAGAATCCTGCATGCAGTAGCTTGGTCATGATGAGTGGCACCCCCAGACTTGTCTGGGCATCAAAATTGGCTTTTTAGTATGCTGAATACCATCTTGATGACACCTTGAGTCTGGGAGAGGGCTGTATTAAAATTATCTTCTGCAGCTCCATTTAGATTTCTCACTGGTGTCATGAGCAATGGCTGCAGTGGATATCCTATGTTCCCTGAAAAAAAAAAACATAAAAACAGGTAAAGGGGAGAGACAAAGTAAAGAAGGAGTAGTTTAGGATTAAGAAATATATTTTACTATAAATACATTCTTAAATGATAAAAAAGCAAATAAATAAATAAATAAATTCCACTTACAAACAAGTTGACATTGGGAAACCTACCATGCAGGAAGAGGTGGTAGAGTGAGACAGTGTGCCAGATATGGGAATTGTGTGCAGTGTCAGGATGCTGGGTTGGCACTTTGTGCTACACCCCCATGCAACACCCACTACTTGACATTTGATGAAATGGTAGACCTTCCTATTGCAGTATTGCTTCCCTTCTCAATTCTGTCTCTGGAAGGTCCCCATAGCAAGTATACTGAGGGCTACATGTATCTTATTATATAAAAGGATAGGAAGGCCACACATCACCCCAGTATCCATGCGAGGGCCACACATGCTCACTAAGACCCTTGCAATAACCCTGTCCACTCTAAATCTATCAAGGATTTCCTGATTATCAAAATTATAATGACTAATTCTCTATCTATATCTCTACCTTCTTGACCAGTGAGCTTTCCTGGGTACAAGTGATTTTAGCAAGACAAGCAGTGCACACCAGGAAATAGCAAAGTGTGCAGCAAGCAAAATCATATTTGCTGATGACAAAATAGATAGAAAAGGTGTAAGTCTGCCTTTTATGATGTATTTGTGGACTGTGTAAAAATGTGTCAAAATGTGACTTTAAATCACAAATTGGCAAAAAAGGGATGTATTAGCATACATCATTTTATATCATTTCTCATTGCTATTTCATTATTACTTCATTTGCATACATTTATATGTGGCCATCGCATATATAGAGTAAATTGGCTTTCATGAATCACGACTTTCCTGTGCATACTGGCAAAGAATGCCAATTGGCTTTATGCATTCACATAACTATGAATACTACCCAAAATCTTCTACAAAAGCTGAATAGCAGTAACATTTTAGATATATTAATAATTTGGTTGTACAACAACAATACTTGTAAAAAAATGTGGTAACTAACAAATGCTGTTGTTAAAACTCTGAAATAAAATTGTATTAATCATTTATCTGAACTTATTCAGTAATGCCACTTTATTTAAATATGGACTAACAGATAATATATAACATCTGCACTTCAGCACAGGATATAAGTTACCAGTCTGTATTATGAATAGACTTAATCTCATTGTGAATTATGGTAAGAAAATAAGCAGTCTGATGGCAAGATGCCCTTTAATCTACAGAAAGAACCTAATACAAAGGAGCTTGCCGGAAATGCATTAGGAAACTTTTATAAATAACTTTAACAGCTTCTGAAAGTAAGACAGCCAGGGTATTACAGGGATCCAGATGTTTAAAGCGTATGAACAGTGGTGCATTACCATGAAAACCCATAATATGCATGAGGAGGCATACAATGCCAGGACAAGTACATCATCCCATCTGCTTCCCCATTCTGTGCATTCTTTTCAAACAACAGTGCAATTATTCTGGCTTAATTACACAATGCATTAATTGTCATGGCCACATAGGTCAGTTTAAAACTAAAAGAAAAAGGTTTTCTTTCAGCAACAGATAATATTCTACTGCATCTCAAATTATACTATAAATTCTCTTATAATTATAGCACGACTTGCACTGCTAGACAAAGTACTAGATATGCAGTATAAATTCCATGTTTGCAATAGGCGTTTTATATTACCCAAAACTATATTGCACATCATACCATTCAAGTGCTCATCGTAAATGTTCAAACCGTTGTATGCCTTCTTCTCTCATTCTGCCATTGGAGATAAGCAAACACATATACATATGCAACATATACTCAGATGTACACCAAAATGTACATGTACATATGTACAGTCCAGTCTTCTTTTCATATGAAGCACATCTGATATACCTATCAGTCATACAACCTGTGATCCCTCAAAAAGTCCTTATTCATTCCAGTGATTCCATGTGACTTCATGGAACTCATGGTATAAAACGAAAAGTACTTGTCCAGAGCAGCAAATCTTCAAAAATGAAAATCCAAATGACTATTTAATGAGGCAGACATTTGTAACCACATCTTACTAAAACAACATGTTCTTCTGACATTTCAGTTATTGGAAATAAAAATGTTGCCTTACACATCCTGACAAATCATCACTCTAAATTCTACAGCTGTTGGAATCTGTGTCTAAAGTTAATTGTTGAATGGAATAACCATTGAACAGCACATCATCGAAAGCACATAATCAAAAAATCTGTTAATCGAATGTGCACTTCATCGAACCTGTGAGACAGAAAAAGTAACTAGTTGGCCAACACTCCCCCATCTTAAAAACAGCAGTATTTCAAACCCACTGCCCCCACACACACCCTAACTATATATACCAGCTACGATATTACACTGCAGTGGGCAAAAGCGAGATGGGAAATTGCTGGCCAACTACTTTCCTCACCTCACAGGTTTGATGAAGTGCACATTCAATGAATGGACTTTTTATGGTGTGCTTTCAGTGTTTTGCCATTCAACGGATATTTCATTTGACAATTAACCATGGCTCCTTGGAATCTATCTCTGCCATGTTCTCATTCTGAGATTGTACAAACATCAAAATAATGCTCAGTGATGATTAAAAGTAAGATTTAGACATAGAACTGAGCATTTCACTGATGTGTCTTGAAACCTCATTAAAAATACAAACTTGTATAGGCATACTGAATTAATAAAGATCATCAGCATCATCATCATCATCATCTTCATCATCAGATATCCCCCATCTTTCCATTTCTGCATGGAGTAAAAGCATTATGTCCACTTTTGTCACCACTATTATTTCATAGCCATTCTTAAACCTTTGCCAACAGTTCTGGCTCTTGACTGATACGGGTCTTCTTTTATACACTCCATCTATATCTTGGCTGGATGTTCTCATCAATCTTTGTTTTCTCCTAAATCATCTTTAACAAATTATCTTCTACTTTTCTGTGCACAGCTGAACTACCATAATCTATTCTGCTTGAGTTTCTCTGTGAATAACTTCTGCTCTGATGTCCTCCTTTCTTCATCTGTCCCAAACTGTACATGCAACCACCCATGCCAGGCACCTCACCTCCATAACCGTAAGCGACTTCAGCTACTTTTCCTTTACTGCCAGGCTTCGTATCATACTGAAGTATTGGTTGCACCATGCTTTTGTGCACCTTTCCTTTCATCTTCTTTGACAAACTTCTGTACCATCTGGTGAAGATGCTACCAACCTAATATTTGCAGCTATAAAGAAATGTATCAAATATACAAGGGCAGTGTGTTTCAAACTGAAACAATGACCCCTGGGTCAGAATATTAAATTATAACTGTGATACTAATTTGAAAGAAGCTTTGGAATACAATGTGAGAGGTTAAATAATTTACATAACACAAACCTCTTTATAAGAATTGTGTTACTTTTTTATTGTCTTCATGTTTGGTGTTACATTGCAAAAGCTTTCTATACAAGAAGATGACCAGACATTAGGCAATGCACAAGTTTGTCATGGTCGTTTTGTAACAGTAGAAAGAAGTATAATGGTGAATTCTGATGACTGACTCTGCCTCCTAGTTTTACAGGACACTGCAAACATATTAGTAAAATAATATGCAGCAAAATAGATGTGCCTTGTGTATATTATGTTGCCCTCTTTGCAAACCTACTCATGTAGGTTCAGTAACAGTATCTACACTTACATACCCCCCCCCCCTTCGTGCAAACAACATATGTTTTAGTTGCATGCTGCAGGGATGTGTCTTGTTACATGCACTGCTTCTTGTCAGCCTTTCTGTTTTAATTGTGTTGTGCTGACAGTAATAATATCAGCACTAGCACTTTAATGTTCCTTTGAGTGATGCCTCTCATTGGTTGGTGTATGAACATGTATATGTATGTTTATATCTATATCTATAGCTATAAATAGATATAAACCAAAGAGTAAAAATGTCACACAGACAAACCAATTAGTAAAAACAGCAGGAAAAACCTAGCCAAGCTAGAATGTTTCATTGAGTGATACTTTAAGCCTGCTATAAGACAGGCCTACGAGATATACGCAAATGACCCCAAAAGGACAGCTAGTGTTTCAGCTATATGGTTTCTGAATGCCCACAACATTTTACACTTTCTTTTTAAGTCTTTGTTGATATATTCGGGTTAATAAAGTCAAACCACACTAACTGTGAACATGTACGTTTTCGCCTTCTTATGACTTCATCAGCACAGCATAACTGGACTGTTTGGCTATACTTTAGAAACACAGGATCTTAATACTCACCAGATGTCCATAACTATTAAGGTTTCTACAAAATATTCCAATTAACATCCAAAACAATGAGTAAAAAGGTCACACAGATAAACCAACTAGTAAAAAGTACAAGAAAAAAATGTAACAGAAGTATTTATTTATTTAAGTTTGATGACTGGGGAAGTCCACTGGGCCAAGAATAGCCCGTTTTGAGTGGAGGCCTGGGAAGAATAGCTCCACAATAATTGCAAGTAACATTTCACATGTTACAAAAGGACATAGTTCATACAGCTAATTAAACATTTACAGATAAGCTCCATGATATTTGCAATTGGCTTGTCGCAATGTTATAAAAATGAAAAGACATAATTCAATACTGAAGTTTCAACATTTACATAAAGTGAATATTTTTGTTATAAACTCAATTGTAGGTTTAACATTTTAAAATATATAGCTACTAGCCATTAGTAGGTTAGGAAAATATTATGCATTGAGAGGGTAATAGTATATTTGAGATTGGAGAATATAGTACAATAGATATTACAGAGAAAATTAGTTTTTAGTAGGGGAGGGATTGTTTTGGGTGGGATGAAGTAATAGTAAAGGTAGATGGATGAGTCAGTGCAAGGTGGAATGGGGGGGGGATTAAGTTAGAGCGTGGCAAGGGCATTCCCATTTGAAAGAATGATGAGAGAGTAGCTGAGATTTGAAATTTGTATGGTTAGGTAGGTTGCGTAGGTGTGTGTGGAGAGAGTTCCACTGTTTAGCTAAGGAGTGGGACAGCAGTAGATGGCCAGGAGGTAGTGCAGGTTTGTGGACCTGAAGGAGATTTTGGTTTTTGGATCTGAGTGAGTGGTTGGAAATGTAAGGTTTTAAGGAAGTAGTGAGAGCTGGGCAATTGGCAGTTTTAAAGATGAGCTTGTGGGCAATGGTGAGTTGTAGGTAACTTAAGTAGTTGGGTAGTTCAAGCCAGTTGAGGGTGAGGAGGGAGTGGCAGTGGTGGGATGAGTTTTTTGAATTGTCTGCAAATTTGGAGATCTTGTGGTAGCTGGATTCAAGTTTGGACCGAAGGCCAAAATGGAGATTGGTGAAAAGAGGGGCACCATACATAAGGGAGGGGAGTAGGAAGGTGGATGCAAGAGTTTGATGGGTAGAAGGACTTAGGAAGTGGTTGTGGCTGTAGAGGAGACCTAACTTTTGGTGGATTTTCTTGATTGTGGTGTGGATGTGGGTGTCAAATTTTAGTTCTTCATCAATAATGATGCCAAGAAGCTTGGTGTTGGGAACAATTTAAAGGAGGGTGATGCTTTGGCTCTCTATGGCGAATGTTGATTTGTCAATGGAGTTTTTGGTAGGGGAAAAAAAAACATTAGTTTGGTTTTATTTGCATTTAGTGCCAGATGGTTAGATTGCATCCAGATTTCTGTTTTGGAGAAGGCTAGTTGTGTTTTTGCTAGGAGCTCGGAGGGGGAGAAGGTTGAGCAGAATATTGTTGAGTCATCTGCATACTGGATGATAGATGAGTCTGGGATGGATTGGTGAAAGTTGTTAATGAATAGGTTGAAGAGAAGAGGGTCAAGAACAGAACCTTGTGGGACACCTGTGGGTGTGGGAAGGAAGGGGGAGGTTCAAGTTTTCCATTGGACAGCTTGTTTGCGGTTGGACAAGTAGCTGGAAAACTAGGTAATGGTGGTAGGATAGCGGTGTAGGGTGGAGAGTTGGGATATAAGTAGGGTGTGTGAGATGGTGTCAAAGGCCTTTGACAGATGTAGGAATAGTGTGGATACGAACTTGCCTGAGTCGAGTTTGAGGTTTATGGTTTCAAGAAAGGAAAGAAGGGCAGTCATGGTGCTGGCCAGGGTAGAAGCCGTGTTGGGTAGGGGAGAGGAGATTGTTTAGTGTTAGGTGCGCCATGAGTTGTGCTTGTATTGTTTCTCTAGTAGTTTAGAAAGAGGGGAAAGGATGGCCATAGGCTTGTAGTTGGTGGTATCAGTATTTTTGCCACCTTTGTGGGGGGGATGATGTAAGCATGGCACCAGATAGAAGGGATGTATGATTCTTGTATGGATCTGCTTATAAGAACAGAAATGGGATAGGCAATTCTGTCTGCAGATTATTTGAGGAAGGTGGGTGGAAGTTTGTTGGGTGCATTGCAGCAGGGTTTGAGTTTAAGGAGAAGTCTTTTTATAGTGCTTGTGGGGATGGGCTTGAGGCAGACAGATGTGGAGGAAGGTTGATGATTGGGGTGGTGGTTGGGGCAGGAAGGAGTGGTAGTGGAAGAAGGGGGGTGGGAAGGAGGCTGATAGTTTAGCTATGCAGTCTATGAAGAATGAGTTGAACTGGCTGGCTGTTTCAAGGTTGGAGAGGTTGGGGTCTGGCTTGGGTTGCCAGGATGCAGCATGGATGAGATGGAGTCCCAGAATTTCTTGGTATTTGTTGAGTGAAAGGACTGGAGTTTGGAACAGTGGGCTTTACGGTCTTTAATTATTAGTTTTTTTGTTGAGTTTTGTAGTTACTTATACTCTAGAAGGGTGTTAGAGTTTTTATGTTTTTGATATTGTTTCCATTTTTTGTCTCTTTGGTGCAAGGCTAGTTTAGTATCTTTTTATAACCATGGGCAGGGATTGGTTTTGATGCGTTTGGTTTGAGGGGGAGCCTTGATGATTGACAAGGGTTAGGAATGAGTGGTTAAAGTAGGAAATGGCTTCATCTAGAGGAAGGGTTTTTAGAGGGGACCAGTCAGTATGCTTTAAGCATTCGGAGAAAGTTAGAGGGTTGAAAGAGGAGAGGTTGTGGGTTTGGATGTAGTGGTGTTGTTTATGTAATGGAGATGAGAGATGGTTGGCAAAGGCTGGTAGGTGATCACTGAGAGGTTTAGGTAATGTTCCGGCTTGGGTGAAAAGCTTTGGGTGAGCTGTTAGGATCCAGTCAATGATGGTACCAGAGGTACCATCTTTAGTTGGTCTGGTTGGAGATTGTATTAGTTGGGAGAAGTTGTACAGGTTGATTGTGTGGGATGAGGCTTCAGAGTTAACAGTATTCCAGTTGATGTTGGTATCTCCAAGTATATAGGTTTCATTGTTTATATTGGAGGAGAACCAGGACAGGATGTTCTCAAGAGTTTTGATATTATCACCAGGGAAGTAGAGTTTTCTCTATGTGATACCTTAACCCTCCTGTAAGTGAGGCTCATGGGATATATACAAATGAGCCCTTAAGGACATGAAGTGTTTCAGCTATATAGCTTATGAATGTTCCTAGCTTTTTAATTTTTTTCATTTTAAGTCACTGAGACCAATAAAGCTAAATCCGACTAGCTATGGACATGCATGTTTTAGCCTCTTATAACCTTATCAACAATGTATCCCAAATAACATCCAAACCAAAGAGTAAAAATGGCATAACACAGACAAACCAATTTCTAAAAAAAAAAAAAAAACTATAAGAAAACCCTAGCCAAGATAGTTTTCACTGTGTGATACCTTAAATCTCCTGTAGGAGAAGCCCATGGGATATATGCAAATAACTTTTTAAGGGCATAACATGTTTCAGCTATATGGCTTCTGAAAGTCCATGACTTTTTACTTTTTCTTTTTAAATCTTTGTGTATACATTCCGGCCAATAAAGCCATATCCGACTAGCTGTGAATATACATGTTTCAGCCTTCTTATGACCTCATCAGCATAGCATAAGTGGACTGCTTGGCTATACTTTAGAAACACAGGGTCTTTATACCCAGCTAATGTCCATAACCATTCAAGTGTCTGCAAAATATCCCAACTAACATCAGCTATGTCAACCTTTTTTATCTTTGGTTGGATGTTAGTTTGGAGATTTTGCATATGAAGACTGAAACATGCATGTCCACACCTAGTGGGGTTTAACTTTATTGGCCTGAATGTATCCACAAGACTTAAAAATAAAAAGCAAAATGTTGTGGACATTTAGAAGTCATATAGCTGAATCACTTGCTGTTCTTAAGGGGTCATTTGTATATATCTCATGGGCCTCTCTTACAGGGGAGTTTATGGTATCACACAGTGAAAACTCTAGTTTGGCTAGGTTTTCTTATAGTTTTTACTAATCAGTTTGTCTCTGTGACCCTTTTCACTCTTTTGTTTGGATGTTAGTTGGGATATTTTGCTGACACCTTGATGGCTATGGACATAAGCTGGGTGTAAAGGCCCTGTGTTTTTAAAATATAACCAAACAGTCCATTTATGCTGTGCTGGTGAGGTTTTATGAAGACTGATGCATGTATCTCCACAGCTAGTGGATTTTGGCTTTATTGGTCTGAACGTATCCACAAAGACCTAAAAGAAAAACTAAAAATCTATGAGCATTCAGCAGCCATATAGCCAAAACACATGATGTCCTTAAGTTATCATTTGCATGTAGCCCTTAGATTTCTCTTGTAGGAGTTTTAAGGTATCACATAGTAAAAACTCTAGCTTTTCTAGTTTTTTCATGTAGTTTTTAGATATAGATATATTTATATTGTATAGAGACACTAGAAAGTTATAATACTTTATTGTTATGATTGGAAACTACGCTGAAGGATTAGGAGTTTAATTTCCAGATTTCATATTATGATAATATCATTTCTTTCTTGTTTTGTACTTTAAATCAGTACCCCTGCAAAAACTTACTTGGTTGGTAAAAAAGTCCTTTTAACAGTGAGCAGCATGAGTTTTTAAAGATTTCAGTATGTTTAATGCCATCATTATGTTACAGTTCTAATTTATGACAACACAGATCCTTTTTTCTTGCTGGCTCGCAGGTAATATTGCTACTCCTATGATGTATGTGTTCCATTCTGCTGACCACCGCTTTTTTCCTGAAAACATTGGCAAGTCTTGGATTTGGTGGTGGTGTGCTAGTGCTAGCTGGTTAACAGCTTTTTATTCAGTCAGACTTTTTAGGTGATTTTAGGAAGCTATTGCATAGATATCAGTGTCTTCATATCTGGACACCACAAAAGCTCAGTGTTAGGGAAAATACTGTTCTTCTTTTTTCCTAAATACCCTCTCCAGTGACTTACTATTGTCAATATTACCATGCATGCAGATGTTCTCATCTTGAAGGGTGGAAGAACCAGGGAGTTATTGAATACTAAACTACAAATACATTTTTCCATGAGTTTGTTGTACTGGTTTTATCTGAGGAAATAAACCTTCAAATCTTTCTGAGAAGACAATAATAACATTCAGCATGACTCAGCAGCTTGAAGATGCCAATCTTCTTGCCCTTCATGGTCATTACATGGTCATTACAGTAATCCTGTCACTCTGGTCTTGCAGCAAAATTCCTAGGTGTTATAGTCAGTCAATCAATCTCTTTCAAGTAATATACGCAAACATCTGTATGCAAAATTCTATACCACCATAAGCACTATTACAACATTTCTAACCTGTTCACATTTGAAACAAAAGTAGCCATTGTCATCAACCTACTGATTCACAGACTCAAATGAGCAGATTACAACATTGTACTTAATTCACTTCAAAACTCTGTCCTTACCTGGAAATCTGGAAATAACATATGCAGGCTTCTTCTTGCAGACTACAGGATACACCATTTCATCTGTTGGAAAAGATAAATTGTCTTCAGTTCCCATAAGAATTAAAGTCTGTTTGACATCCCAGATCTTCAAGCTGATCAGGTTAAAGTTCATTCCCAACCGTACCAACAGATGTACTATTAAAATTTGTAGCTACCTTCTTAAGCCAAACAAACAAGGTTTTCTGGCCCTTGTGAGGCCTTCCCTCATACTTCAAGAATGGCATTTTTGGAGAGTGATCCACTCTGCTGGAATCATCTTCCAGAAGATATTAAAATGAGCTTAGCTTAAAGGTTTCCAAGACAAGGAGAAGAATTACCAGAAAGCACTGTGTGCATGTATTTACTTCAAGGATACTGGCTAAGCTTTCATCACTCCCTGGATGTGTCAGCCATTCTTGACTTGTAAATGTTTCTTATTTCCTAAGCTTTCCCAGTTGACAGTAGTCTTGGTTTAATTTTACTACAGAGCGCATTGTGACTCCTTTATACACAGCCCATTGCAAAACATCCAGTAATTTTGTTAGTCTAAATCACTGCCTATTTTGTATAATTTTGCTTTTACTTATTATTGTGTATTGTTTTTTTTTTTTACTAAATCTCATTTACATTACTGTTATGTGTCAACACTCATATTATGCTGTACTACAGTTCTGTTTTGTTCCTGTGTACATCTGCACCCATCTGGCTCAACTGTTGGCTGCAATTGGTCCAAGGATTAGTCTACTTATCCAAATAGAAAAACAAGAATCGATTCTAAAATAATGCTTTAAGCTCCATTGCTTTAGAAAATATACCAAATGTGAAGAGCATTTATTACTTTGGGAATGGGGGGAATCTGAGGTGGGGCATTGTGACTGGAATGAGGCCTTGAAATGCTTGACAAGCCTTCACCCTCTCAGAGTCCTGGTCATCAGGTGACATGTTAGGGTGAAGTAAAAATCCAGCAGAGTGGTTACAAAATGGTTTTGATAACAAACCAACCAATTGAATACACATACACAAGGTAACAACAATCCAAAGGGAAGACTTTGATTTAGAATACAAGGTTATTATGGAGTAAAGTGTACATATCCATCTGTAGCCTGTGAACTTTATTTATTTTTATAATGTGAGTCTTGGTTTGAAGACAGCTATGGCTCTGTCTCTGAGGTGTCAATAATTCTTAGGAGTTAATTTATGATATATCACATCAGGCTAGGCTGTTATCAGGCACAGGGCGACTGCTATTTTAACAGAGTTGCCCAGCTTACTTAGATGCCATGTGACAGCATGATTTATAATAAATCAAACTGTTAACTCCTCTCTACTAGTCACCCTGTCATGAATTAAGGATTCTGTAAGAATTCTGGGGCATGTTTTATCTTGTCAATGTTCTAGTTCCCTGAATGGCTAAATTTACCGCATTTACACATCTTGACTAAGAACAAGTAGAATATTTTAACACTGAATTCCATAAGGTAATAGTACAGACTTTACTAAAAAAGATGAATAATAGTGCAGACTGGACATCTTGTCAGACAAAATTCAACTTACCATTTTTGTTTTTGAGAGAGAGAGGGAGAGAGATAGGAACAAGGGGCACATCCATAGTACCCCAATAGCCTAGATTGTATTTTACTCAGGATTTAGACAGTGGTACCTTGTGGAGACACCTCTGGAGATGGTTGCAGATGGTATTTTAAGAATAAATGATCAAATACTATGTACCATTCTTGTTGCTATGGTTCTTTATTTAATAATCAATTTAGCCCCACATGGTATCCGGAGTACTTTTCCTTCTTTTCTGTACTGTCAGGAGTACTAATAAACTCATTTAGATCCATCCTGAAAGGGTAATCATTTATAGTTTTATCTTGATTGTAGTACCTGTGAAGCTGATCTTCCACGTGGAGTTCCTCAGAGCTCTATCCTATCTGACCCTTTTCTCAATCCTTACATGCTGCATGCTGGGGAGATTTTTTTAAGACTTGCTTTGCAGTATCCATGAAATGCAGATATACTTGATTTTATTTGACCTATGACCCCCTTGCTCTTCAACCATGTCTGTGGAAAGTTGCCCAAAAGTTACTTGTGAATGCCAGCCTATGCCTGAACACCAGGAATGCAAATAATTTAATGGCTCATTCTACACAAGAGAATCACTTGCTCCACCTAGCTGTTTCCATCTATTTCATGAAATGTAGATCTGAGCCAAGATACAACAGTTCGTTTATCTTACTGTTATTCTAGAATGTGGATTAAGCTTCATTGATCAGTTTTTTTTTTTTTTTTTTAGTTAACTCAGGGTTGTTTTTTTTTCTTCTATCTTAAAACATTGCAAGGGTTTAGAATCTCATTCCAGAAAAGTAATTTGAAAACATAATTCATACCTTTCTTGCATCTATGGTAGATTACTACAGCAAGTTGCATCTGGGACTATCTGAATATCACCTGGAGAAGGTGAAAAATGTTGCAGGCTGGTTTTATTTATTTATTTAATTAGTTAATTATTTATGTTGTTACCAGGATAGCACACTGATCTGTACAATGGAGTTTTATTTTTTTTTTGGGGGGTGGGTTGCTGTGTGGGGCAGAATGTTTGTGGATGCTAATGTTGTAACAGGAAGGCTGTCTAATTGGTTCAGCTACCAGGAGACAGAGAGTTTGGTTGACTAGAAGTCTGAACAGCTATTACCCACAAGAAGGTCAAACCTTTGTTGAACAGAGAGCCATTTTGCTTTTTTTTTCAGTCTTTTACAATGGTGTTCATATTTAGGGACTGGGTAATAAATCTAAAAGCTTTATTAGTTATTGTTTGAATGCATGTGAAGTTTGTTTTGAGAGGGAGGCTGTATTCAAGGTGGGAGAGTAAAATACTTTTGCCAATGGTTATTCAGGAGGTTTTACTAAGAAAGGAGAAGATTGTATTGGCCCAAAATATGAGAGAGTTAACATTTTTCCTTGCTTGGGTGTAGTCAAGGTGGAAGGCGAAAGGGGAGGGGTCAAGCAAAATGTCAATGTATTTAACAGAGATTGTATTTTGTATGAGGTTGTTGTTATGGACGTAGGTATAAAAAGAATTTTGTGTTTTTTTACGTTTCCATCTAATGCCAAAAATTATAGTCCTGGATTTGCTAGAGTTGAGAAAGAGGCTTTTGCTGGAGGTCCAGTGGATTAGGGTTAAGAAATATGCTTGCAGGTCTGACTGGGGGGTTGGTACTTAGTTGTTTGCATGAAACAACACAGTATCATCTGTGCAGAAAGGGGGAGGGAGATAAAGCAGAAGATTGTTTATAAAAATGGAAGGTAGTACAGGTGCAAGTATGAAACCCAGTGGTACTCCTTTCCAAAGGCTGACTGAATGGGAAATCAAAGTATACATTTTTGGCAGAGACGTGACAATTTATGAGATAGATTTGGAACCAAGACCAAGATATGGAATCTGGACTTATAACAGTTTGTAATAGGTAATGGAGGAGAATGCTGTAGTCAACAAAGGTGAAGGCTTTTGTTAATAAAGATGCTACCAGTGAGCTGGTCTCTGTCCATAGCTAGTAGTGCTTCATTAGTCAAAGTCCATAGGACAGTGAATGTAGTGAAACCAAACCAGAACTAATGTTGTTTGTGGGCGATGAAGTTAATGAAAGTGGTTAATTGAACACAGATATTTTTTCCAAGAACTTTGCTTAGAATGAGGACAATAGTGATTACTTATGGGGACTCAAAACTGCTGAAATTATACCTGCAATTTAAGCACTATACAGTTTGCCACATGAGCAGAGGATACCCTAGACATCATTATAGTCAACATATAAAATACTGTATAACATGACCAGAGTCCATCCTTCATGGAAGATCGTCTGTGTGATTACAGTCTGGGCAGAAAATATTCATCTAGCCAAGACAGGCAGTGGAGTTTGGTGCTTTTTGTATCACTGCATCAGCTTTGTGGAATTGTTCATATTACAGTTTACATAGTATGTTGTTTTCCTCTTTCATTTCTCAGCTTAAATCACCTTATTTAAACAGCTGCATTATAACATTTAACTACTCATATAAAGAAGCAAGCCTCCTCAAGTTTAG
>NC_056729.1:165946180-165973680 GCF_019279795.1 Protopterus annectens
TGTTTCACCAGGCTCATACTATGCAACCTTGACATAGTCACCCTGTGGAGAGTACTCAAAGTGAGAGGAGGACATGGGAATGGCATTGACCCTAACTTGCTGAGGCAGACAGCCTCATGTTGAATTAGAGGCGACTATGTGCTTGTCCAACACACCAATTAGATGAGTGATGGACTGCACAGTATAAATGTGCCACAATGAGTACCTTGCACATCTGTTGCATAGTGGCCAATATGGCATGCACTTTGGGCAATGAGCAGAAGAGAAGACATTATGGCCACTACTCTCCCTCCTGCTCCTGACCCTTGTCACTATGATCTGTGTTTGAACCACTGCCTTCTGCTGGCATATGGGAAGGGGGTTGAGTGTGTAGGGATGTTGGGCATGACATGTCCTTCCATTGGCTTTGGAGATGTGGAAGTGTTCCATAGGGAACAAAGCTGTAACACACACACACACACACACACACACACACACACACACACACACACACACACACACACACACACACACACACACACACACACACACACACAAACACTTGATGTGGATGGTGTTGTGCCCTTCACAATTACTACTGCTGATGGTGACACCATGACTTCAGACTGAATTAGTGTTAGACCACCATCATCAATATCTGATGCAGCACTGGAATCAGACATGCCCCATTCTACAGCAATGGGCAGTGTGACTGTAACACCTGTGAAAATCCATGTGTATAACGGCTAATATGGGGGAAGTCCACTTCCCACTGTTGTAGCAACAATGCCAATAACAGTTAAACATAGAATGCAAACAAACATACCAAGTGTGATATGCATTCTTGCATGCATCCCAGATGTGCCTGTTGAGGAAATACAACAGTGAGGGGCATCTTTGAGCTTATGAAACTGGGGTGTCATTAAAACCTGATATCAGCAGAAGGCAATGCAGGCCTGGTGCATACTCAACAGTCCTGCTCCTATATCAAAGCTTGCTCCAAGTGTCAGAGTCCTTTCACTCTCCTCAGGGCAGGACACCAAGAATTTCCTTATAGCAGTGATGGCAGATATACCTCTCAACTAGCTTCAACTTCACAGAATGTCCAGATTTGTGTTTCTTACTTCTGATTTGCTTCTCATATGATTTGTGTTTTTTTCTGACAAATCATTGAAGATTGAAGTCATGAAATATTAACAGCCATTTGTGTTTAGACTTCTTATCATTCAGAAAATGCATGCAAATAAAACATGTTATTCTATCAACTTTCGAAGTTAAAAACAGTATTTATTTATTTATTTACAGTTTGATTACCGGTGGATTCCAGTGGGCTGAACTGACCCATTTTCAGCGGAGGCCCGGGAAGAAAAGCTCCAAGGCACATTATACAATTTAAATACAACTGATAGTTAATATTAAAGATAATATTATGCAGAATAGTTACTCATAAATGCATTCAATAGCATGCATAGTTAACAAATTCATTAAATTTGAGGGTAGGGATCATACAGTTTCATTTGAGGAAAACAGGTGTGTGTTAGGTGTGGAAACAGTTTACATACAAACCTTTTAAGAAAATGTAAATACGCTTTACATATACACATCAACAGTAGAATGCTATTTACAATATTTTACAAGGTTGGGCTGTGTGAGTGTACTTGTAGGAGTTGTTGAGAGCTTAGAAAGAAGCTATAGAAATTGTTGAGAACTTAGATAGGCTCATAGGAAGATAACCATGAGAGTTATAGAGCTTGGGAACCAGAGAGAGAACCCCCTTTGATTAGGTTGGGTGAAGGCAGGTACATTTCCATTTAGTGGACAGGTGTTTGAATAGTTGGGTTTTGAAGTTTTCTGAGTTTGGTATGGTTCTTAGTGTGGAGGGAAGGGAATTCCATATTTTGCCTAGTGAGAAAGATAGGAGAAGTTGGCCAGCAGGACGTTTAGGTTTATGGATAGTAATTAAGTTCTGATTTTCAGATCTGAGAGCTCTGTTGGGTGTATAAGGGGAAAGGATATTAGACAGGGGACATTATGTTGGGTGAAATATGAGTCTATATGCAGTAGTAAGTTGGAGATAGTCTAGGTAGTTTGGGAGTTCAAGCCAATTAATGGATTGTAGCGTTAGGCAGTGATGGGTGGTATTTTTAGATTTAGAGACAAATTTAGAGATTTTATTGTAGCAGTTTTCTAGTTTAGAGGTGATAGAGGAGGACAGGTTGGTTAGGAGAGGGACTCCGTATAATAAGGAAGGAAGAAGATAAGTCGAGACCAGAGTTTGCCTGGTAGAGTTGGAGAGAAAGTGATTATTCCTATACAGCACCTAGCTTTTGGTGGGTTTTCTTAATATTTTGTTGAATATGAATATCAAACTTGAGGTGTTCATCTACAGTAATGCCAAGTAGTTTGGCAGAGGGGACCACTTCTATAGGTGAGTTGGTTTGACTATAGACTTTGAAGTTGTTTTTAGAGTAATGTTTTAAAATATGCCTTTGATTTTAGGCTTTTGCCCCCCATCTTTATTTTGGTTTTCTACAGAATTCTTGTACTAAGAGGTTGGGAGGTACTAAGCCCCGCCCATGATCACACTGTCCTGTGCAATGGTGTGGGCCTCTGTGTTAGCCTGAAGGATTATATCAGTCCCATGTAACATACCTGATGGGCTGCCCCACTGAGGACACCAACCACATTAACATCCACAACCAGCTCATCCTACACTAATTCCTGGAAGGCCAAGTTGGTCTTGCCTGTGCTCAATATCCACTGAATGTACTCACAAAAGGGTCTGCAGTAGCAAATCAATATCTACTTGTGTAAACTTCTTCAGGTGCTTCTGTTCTTTAGAAGTCATGTATCTTCCTATAACTATGTATATACACCTATGGCCAAAGTGAAGGCACAAAATATGCACAGTACCATCTGTAGCAGTCATGCTTCCATGTGGCAGCTGTGCTGCCATAAGGTGCCATGCAAACCATAATATTATCACAGACCACTTCTCCATAGTGGTCAGTTAAGGTAGTGTGGTGGCATGCACCCAGATATCAGCCTGTTTTTACCTGTGCCCAACAAAGCACAGCCATTGTATGCCTCACATATTCATGCATACCCTGTATCAGTTATCCAGTGTGCCTCCCACACTCTACCTACTGTGTATCAGATCTAATCCACAGATGCAGATTTGGTGTATTGCACCATATTCCTCTCCATTTGAGAGTCATACTAGGGACATAGTCTGCTTGACACAGCCCCTCACCAATGCATCTGGTGAACTTTTGATGCATCCACCTGCATCTTGCCTTCTCTCATTCAACATTTTATATCTCTATGTGCTCTCCAACATCCTGTTAGATGGTTTCTTTGCAGCAGCACCCTCACCCCTCGTCATAAATGCACATAAGTATATCTTGGTTCATAGGGTCATAGATTAGTGCTAGGCTAACTGCACTTGTGGGCCATTTTAACCTAGACAGCTAACCCATGTGAGAATCTATCACTGGTCCTTATATCTGTAAGGTAAATATGTTAACTATTATGCCAACATTGTCTCCTGCCTTGCCTAACTGTTGGCAGTGCTCATAAGTCCTGCAGTACCCGGTTGCATCTCTAATAATCTCAGGCCAATAAAAGTTCAGCATAATACGTCTGTTTGTATGCTTTATGCCCATATGACTTGCAAAAGAAATGTCATGGGCTATGATTAGAAGTGCCAGACAGAAGGATCTGGGCACTACCAGCTGTTAAACAAATAAAAAGTAAGTGGATCACCCAAAAGATGGGATTTTAATAAAAGTATCTTCTTTATTAAAAACTATTGAGTGATTTCATCCCATAAAACTCAGGACTTCTTCAGAATATTCCACAAAAAGAGAACGACCATTAAATACTCTCACATGGCATCTAATTCAATAATTGACCTAGCAATTTAAAGTGACAGTACACAACAATAATGTCAACAAATACATCTGCTGAATGAATTCAACAAAAGTATAAAGCCATTAAAATCACATCATTTCAAATAAGAGATCACATTTAACATAACCCCTTTAGTAATGACAATTTTTTTGTACATATAAGCATCTCATTTTCAAAAGTGGTTGAATACAAGTCTGTTCATTCAAACCTGGTTTTTAGAAAGCATGTAACTTAACGTGCCACCTAACCTTTTGTGCCTCTAATTTTACATTTATATTTCCACCTCCAGGATTATGTATTATTTGTTCCAAAATACCAAATTTGAACTTCTTAAAGTTTGTACATGTAGTAGAATGCTTATATAGGGCATTATTCTCATTAGTTTTCCCAATCTCATAAATATGTTCATATATATGCTTTTTGACACATCTCTCCATTTTACCAATGTAAAAAGCTGAGTAGGTGTAACATTTGGCAAGGTAAACCACATGTTTGGACTGACAATTCCCTTTTGTAAAAACTATAGTAGAACCCAGGTCATTATTTAACACCGAGTCTTTGACTTCTAGTATATAGTTACACTGTGCACACATTCTGCATTTTGATGTCTCACTATTAATAGTTATTTTAAACCTTTGTCTGTTTTCAAACCAGTGTTTAAGATTACATCCTGTCTTGAAAATAAATTTAGGGTCAGACCCTAATAGTTGCTGTATCTCCAGACTGGCTGGCTCTCAGAATATTCCAATTTCTTTTTATAATGTTCTGATCATCTCTTGTTTCAGAACAATATTTTTCTGTGGTTTACTATCAAAAAGCAGAAAGTCAATTCAATGTCAGGTACCTGGTGGAACATGGAAGTAGCGACATTTGGAATGTCGATGATCAAGCTACCGTCAGTTCAGCAGATCGTTAACAAGGCAGGGACATGAAGCATGTCTGGAAATGGCAACTGTCGACATTAACATCAAAAATGAATTGTCAGTGTTATTAGTCGATCATTCGACCTCATTAATATTCATCAGGTTGATGAAATGCATCAAGGACATTATTGTTCACCATTGTGAATCTTGCGGTTTTGATACTAATCCTTTTAATATCAGATCCTTCTCATAATTCTTACTCACAGTGGCCTGGTCCCTTGAATCAGATTCCATCCCTAATCGGGGGTTGTGTTTTATACCCCATTGGGCTTGTACGTAATTCTTAATTTCTTTCAGCAGCTGTTCTGGGTATCCTTTGTCTATAAACATAGCTTCCACTAAGTCTAGTTCTTTTTTTACATCATACAATTGGGATGTCATTCTTACTATTCAAATGCACTGTCCTGTTATAATGCTTTTCTTTTGACTAATAGGGTGGTGGCTCCCAAATTCTAAGTAAGAATTACTAAAAGTTGGTTTTCTGAAAATCTTGGCTTTGAACTCCTTATCAGCATGTGCTATAAGGGTATCCAAATAATTAATTTCCTGACTACTATAATTATATGTGAATTTTAAGTAACTGGGGGTTTGATTTAAATAATCAATAAAATAGGTATTTCTTCTTCCAAACCACCCCACAAAATGAAAACATCATCCAAAAATCTTACATATAATTTTATCTTATAAAAAATTCTGATTTAAAAACTGCCTTGGTTTCCCAATCCACCAATACTAAATTGCATAAATGGCACAGGAGGCCTCCATGGTTACCCTTGCGTTTTGTTAAATATCTTACCTTCAAAATTATAATACAAAACTATTGACATAAACTCAACCAAAAGGTTAGCTGTATCACTTGATAGGGAAGAAAAGTTTAATATACTGTTAAGAAAAGACTCAAGCACCTCTTCTTTAGGTATTACTGTAAATAAATCAAGTACATCAATAGTAAAAAATTAAATGACTTGACCATAATTCACTTTTCAACCTACCCAAAAAGTCTCAGGAGTCTATAAACAAATGAGGTATACTGTGCATACTGGGTTTAAGCCACCTGTCAATTAAAACTCCTAATGGATGGGTTTTAGACCATCTTGTGGCTACTACTGGTTTAAATGGGTGATTTTCCATGTTTTTGTGGTGCTTGGGAATACCAAAAATGGTAGGAATAACGGGACTCTCTACTTTAAAAAAAAAATAAAATACCTTTCCTGTAACTAGTGTAGTCCAAATTCAGATTTGCTGTATCCAGGACTGTATGTAAGCTTCTGAGCCCCGCCAAGCTTTCTGTGTTGGAGGGAAGCCTTCTAGCTTATCAATGGGAGTGGTAAGCACTAGGTAACCTATCTACCACATAAGGAGTGGTTGTGGCCCAGAAATTGTAGTTATTGGCCGTTTGGGCAGTTTTTCCATCTCTCTCATCTTTCTGATTTAAAAGCTCACATTTGCACTTGTTTCCCCCCTTTCCTGTAACTAGTTTAGTCCAGATACAGATTCTTAGTTTTAGCACTTGAATTTGCTTATTCGTGATCAGCACTTGTTCAGAACTTGTAAGCACTAAATAAACTACTAATTACTACAGCACTCAACCTTCTTCATTACCTAGAGGAAAACAGTTTTGGTACTTACTTTCCTCACTTGCTTAGAGAAAAACAGTGCTTGTACTCTCTTTCCTCACTTATCTAGAGGAAAATAGTTTTTTATTCAGGCATGTCCAAAGGTCAGTTCCCAGTGTTCTCTCCTGTCTATCTGATGAATCTGGGCATCTTGGGGCAATGTAGAAATTGCCTCATGTACACAGACAACCCTCTCCTCCTACCACCCAACAATACAACCTGTGAGAGAGGCACTTATCTAGCCAAACTGGAGGTAAAGCGCTCTCCAATCAAGACTGAACTTGGCAATCAAGAGGAGAAGGTAAACACTTGCACCATAGTCTCACTAAATCTACACCACCAAAATCCACACATAGAAACACAAAAACATTCACGGAGGCACTCAATAATAATCTGCTCAAGCAACAGAGACCTCCAAAGCAGAAATGCAAGCAACCTCCACCCCCCAACACAACCCAAATGACACATAGCCCGCAGACTCAGTGTGCCACTCAACCACAGCCAATAAAGCAAAACAACGTACCCAACACACTAGTCATAGGTGATTCTATAGTCAGGCACACTGATGTCAAACTCAACAGGCTAAACAAAGAGAAGGTTACTGTCAGCTGCCTGTCAGGTGCCAGGATCCACCACATAACCCACACACTCAGGTCACTCCACAACAAGTACAAATATGACTCTGTCATTGTTCATGTTGGTGTGAATGACCTGAGATGTACCTCACTGGACTACATGAATAGAGACATGGAAGAGCTCTCCGATCTTGTAGCCCAGGCAGGTATGACCCTAGCCCTGAGTAGCTTTCTGCCATCACCCAGAATGATGCCACAGTACAAGGACAAAATAATTGACTTCAACAATTAGCTAAGCTTCTGGTGCCATTCTAAAGGGATCCAGTATCTGTCTGCCTGGGATGACATGGTTGACACACCATGATGCTTTGCCAGAGATGGCCTGCACCTGTCACCCCTGAGATTCCAGACACTGGCTAAGGTTCTTGTTGCCCCTATAGTGCCTTTTTAGGCAAGGTTCAAATGACAAATTCACCACCGTAACAGGGAACCGGCAAGCAAAAACTGAGGGTGATGCCATTTAATGCTAGAAGTCTAAATCTCAAAATGCACTCACTCGAGGCATTCCTTAAAATGGAGAAAATCAATATCTGTGCAGTGACTGAGACCTGGTTCAAGGCTCCAGAGAGCACCCTTGCACTACGAGGCTATAACTCATACCACACTTTTCGGCCATGTAACCTGGTCCGGAACACAAAAGGAGGAGGTGTGTCCATATTCATTAAGGATATCCACACCTCCAGGCAGGTTCCTCAGCATAATGCAGCTGAGGTTATCCAAGTGCAACTAACTCTGGGCAAAACTGCAATCCAAATTGTAGCTTGCTACAGATCACCAACCATGCCCCAGGATTCCCACTCCTCTTTTCTTGATGTACTGGAAAATATTAGGGTTCAACCAAACACCCTAATAATGGGCGATTTCAACTACCCCACCATTAACTGGGAAAACTACTCATGTACCAACTCCTTCACTCAACGCTTTCTGGAATTCATAAACTCCAATGCCCTGGATCAACTTATCCACACCCCTACCAGGGGCAACAATATCCTAGAGCTAGTCATTACCAACATGAGTGACTGGTGTTCATACCTGAAGTCAACGCTTCATTGGTCCGATCCGAACACAAGCTAATTACCCTACATATCCACATCCTGCCCCCACCCCCATTAAGGAAACCATGGTAAAAAATTTCTCCAAAGCCAACTTCATGCTTCTTAAGACAGAAGTGGTGAACTTCATGACACCCGTGCAGATGGACAATACAGTTATGTCTACTGAATCCTACACAATTGGACTTTATAAGCACTTACATGAGTGCATGGATCATGCTATCCCAAACAGAACCAAGACACTATCCCCCAAAAAAAGGAAGTCAATCTGGTGGTCCCCTGTCATAAACAAACTGTACAACAGAAGGAGGAAACTGTTGCAAAAGAGAGTAAAATCCCATGAGTGGAAGAGCTCCCTGGTCAGCCTCAGTAAGAAGCTGGGATCCCTGATAAAATCCTCCAAAGCTAGTTAAGAAAACAAAATCACCACTGATTCTAAAGACAACCACAAAGCATTCTATAGCTATGTCAAGAATCTCAGTGGCAACACTCAGATCTGCTCTGAATTACAGCACAATGGCACTAAATATACAGACCCAACTGATATTGCCAACATCCTGGCAGATAGGTTCAGTGCTAACTTTACCTCCCTCTCACCCCCTAAAGAGCCCATTTCTATACCAGAAGAATGCAAAGTTCCTGTAATCACGGCGGCACAGGTAAAAACCACACTCTCAAAAGCCAAGAACACAGCATCCATGGGAGCAGACAACATCCCAGACTATGTTCTACATGAACTACAGAACAAACTGGCACTCCACCTAAGTACCATGTTCAATCATAGCCTCACCTCAGGCTTTGTGCCTGATGAATGGTGCACAGTGACGGTTATCCCACTCCACAAGGGAAGAGCCACCACAGACCCCGGGAACTACCACCCCATTAGCCTGATGAGCCTGGTCTGCAAGGCCATGAAACATATCATCATGGAACTTATAAACAAAGACATTGGTAATCTCCAAACTCTGGACACCACCCAGTTTGGGTTTGTAAAAGGCAGATCATGTCTCCTAAACCTGATAGACTTCTTTGAAGCAGTCACCAAAGCCATAGACAAGGGTAAGGTGGTTCACACAGCCTATCTACATCTTGCCAATGCTTTAAACACCATCCCCTACTCTGGAATTATAGATAACTCACTAAACTAGGTATAAATCCCTATGTCACAAGATGGGTTGCCAACTGGCTCACTGACAGAACCCACAATGTGAAAGTAGCAGACTCCAAATCTGACTTCAGACCAGTGACAAGTGGTGTACCACAGGGTTCAGTCCTGGGTCCTCTCCTGTTTGGTATCTACTTCTCTGAAGTACAGGCTAACATGGAAGGTCTTTGGCTAATGAAGTTCTCAGATGACTGCAAACTAGGAGCCATAATCGAAACTCCTAATGATGTGGACATCCTACAAAAGGGCCTCACTGAGACAGATGCCTGGTGTCAAAGCCATGGCCTCAAGCTCAATGCCAAAAAGTGCATTGTCATCCCCTTTGGTAAAAACTCTGTACCCACAAACTACAACATAGGCGGTAGTATACTTAACACCAAAAGTGTGATAAGAGACCTTGGGACACAGGTGGACAGTAGTCTCTCCTTTGATAATCACATTGCCACAGTAATCAGGAAATCCTTCTACGTGGCACACCTCATCACAAAAGGTATCTCATCCAGAAAAAAAGAGGTCATTGTTCCCCTCTACTCATCACTCATTAGACCCATTATAGAGTACAACGCCCCTTTTGGTATGTACCTCACAAGACATCTACAACAACTGGAAAGGCTGCAGAAATACCTCACAAAGAGGATTACCAGCCTCAAACAGATGACCTACGCAGACCATCTCAAACTCCAGCTTTACTCCGTCACATATCGCCTACTCAGAGGTGATCTCTGCCTAACATACAAAGCTATGTCAAATCCAGTGCTGTTGGACATGCTCCACTTAAAGAAATCCCAATCCCTCTGAGCTACACACTCTAGGGACCTTAACCTTGTCACCACAATAAACAGAACATGCCGGAGGGATAGATTCCTGTCCCAGATACTTCCCATACTCTGGAATAAACTACCTATCTATATCAAACAAAGCTCCTCATTAGCACTCTTCAAGAAAAATCTTGATGATTGAATGGGAAATAGGAAATTCACCCCGGGGATCACCTCTGCGGCTCTGCTCGACAGTGGCACAGGAAAATTATTTTCTTGGGTGGCAAAAGCCTGGGTATCTTTTTGGCTGGGCTTGTATAGGCCTCAGGGCCAATAGCCTAGTACCTATCTATGAACCTATGAAGGTCTCATTCATTATTCTTTGATCTAGAAGAAACTCCTCAATGAATGAATGAATCTATTTTGTGGTAGGCAATACTCAGCTCACTCAATGACACTTCTGAATAAATCCCACAGTTACGTAAAATACCACTCATTACATCAGAATACGAAGAGGGTTAAAAAAGCACAACCTTTCCACCCTTGTCTGGTTTCATAATTTGGATGGATTCATCCTGCAACAAATTATTAAACAATTCTTTCTTCCTTACTTAAATTAGGATAATTCCATTTCTTATTAGTGGGGTTGGCATGTAGTTTATATAAATCCTCTTCAATAGCTTTATCCAACACCTGTAAAATAGGATGCAGTGGGAGGGGGGGGGGGTTAAAGGTACTCATTTTAACCAACATTCCACCTCTAGCTTTAAAATTAAAATTACCACCAGTTAACTTTTCATTATTGTAATAAACTTCTAAATTCAATTTCCTTATGAAATATTTCACCTCAACAAGGGAGTCTACTAAATCTGACTTTGTAGTAGGAGCAAATTTCAACCCTTGTGAAACAGAGAAAAGTATTCTTTTGTAATGATTCTGTGTAATTATAAATATGGAACCCTTAGTAGGAGGATACTATTCCATTCATACTCATTATTATTCCTTCCTGTTGCCTCTTTGGAATACCCCACTACCAACTGTTGTATTACCTCACCCTCTAGCCCTCCCTCAGGAGTCCACTCTCTATACAGTAATGCTTTGTTCCAGTATATAGACTCCCTTTTTCCTTGAGAATCAGGTGTCTCCTTAGCTTCTTCCCTTAAGCCTTGTAAGATAGGGCCAAAAGCTGAACCTGTCTCAGCTCTACCTTTCTGACACTTCTCAGTTATACTTCCACAGGTATCCTGGTATCTTCTGACAGTGTTCCCTCACTGTCAGCCTGGTTGCTCTCACTTCCCTCTGTCCTTGCAGTCACTCTGTCCATGGGAACTTCTAGTGAACTTTTGATGTGTCCACCTGCATCTTGTCTTCTCTCATTCAGCCTTTCATCTCTCCATGTGCTCTCCAAGATCCTGCTAGAAGGTTTCTGTGCAGCAGCATCCCCCCCATAATAAATGCACATAAGTATCATACAGTTATCTGGTCACTCTTCCCACCTGTCTCAGGCCTGTGCACCCTTACTACAGCAGATGGTCAAACACTTGGACTTTGTAGACCAAAGTATTCTTGAATGTGGAGATTCTATCACAGCTGTCTGTATGCTTTCCACATCCATATCAGTAGACTGCTGTGGAACAAACCCCCAGCAAGATAAAATTCAGATAGATGGATCCCCTGGCTCATCTATTTGGAACAGAATGGAACTTATGTGGTGTTTTATGATACAGTAATGGATCTGATCCCTCCTGAAGTGTTTTTATCAATTTGATTGGTTCCTAAATTTGGGGAATTGAGTTGAACTGCCTTGAAACGTTTTTCTCAGTTTTTTTTCTCCTCTTTTATTTTTTAACTTACAATTTATTAATGTCAAGTTGTTGAGGTTGTATGATGTTGCTATTACTGAGGTAGATTTAAATAAAGGTTTATGTTGTAAAAAAAAATAAAAAGAACATATTGAGTCAAAGAGTTACTTTCTCCTCCTGCCAATGGCCTCTCTACCATTATCACAACAAATCTAGAAACATTTTTCGCTTAATACACAGATGTAACACTTTCTTTGGGCTCTATTCAGAATTATAGAGAAAATTAGATAGGGAGATGAGCAGTAGTTGTTTATATCACTCACTTGCAGGGCATATAGCATGACAATTCTCCTAATAAGGCAGTTTAGTGTAAATACCTCTTATCGGCACATTTACCTCAAATAGGTTCCAGCCCTAGACTACTTGGTGAGGCTTGTTCACATCCATTCACATGCACTGTGGATTTTAAAGCAGTGTGCACATGGTGGGCAGGTGTATCCCCAAGGCTGTAAGCTTTTTCACATCTATCTTATAACCCCTAGTAGTTCTATAACACCACCAAGGACAACAATGTAATATGCATAGGCACAGTACATTATGTTCAGTGTGCCTGCTTCTCCCAGGCAACACTATTGTTGACAAAAGTGTGTATTGTGGGACTGGTCTATGTCATATTGCCATGATGCCAATCAATGCATGTTGTGCGGTTCCTGTATAACATGTCAATGTGAATCTGCTGCCACATTCATGCTGATATCAGCTTGTGAAGTGGTCATGGTATCTGAAGGGGTTGAAGATAGAGAAGGGCTTTTAAGGCAATGTATTGTAAGGTAGATGGCTGGCAGTACCTTGCCATGGCAGAGAGTGGTGCCATGGGCATCACCCACTCTGCTGAACAGTGCCAGTATCATTACAGTGCACTGCAGAGGTGTCACTCTGACCTTCTCTGTCACTGGGAAAAAAGAGCTTGGGGACAGGAAGACAAAGTTTTTCAGTGAGTAGCAGGAACTGGTGGGTGCTAAGAAACAGACAGTCTTGTATAGCTGTAAGCAGTTATTGGTGATCATGGACATTTCTTTTTTTCTATAGAGGAAAACTGGCTGGTATGCCGGAGAAGGCAAAATGGTCTTTCCAGGTATATATATATATATATATATATATATATATATATATATATATATATGAATTGTTGTTATAGTTACATATTTATTAGGCACCAGACTCTCTGTCCACATTTCCAGTGCTGCTACCTATTTTCCCCATTGCTTTCAGCCTTTGAGCGGACAGGTGATCCACTGTGGCGACCCCTAACCAGGAAAAGCTGAAAGAAGAAGAAGAAGAAGAAGCTTTCAGCCTTTCTTTGATTTATGTGTCACATACTTTCTAACTGCAGACTCAACTGTTCTTCTGTGTATCTTACCACCAGGGATTTGGCCATGGTGGACTGGCAGCTGAATTCTCACATTAGCAAACTGGAGCATATCCTTTTCCAACAGGCATAGTTACACAACTACCTGGTGCAAACCAGGAGAAGAGGCAGAACTCAAACATGAGGGTGGTTAAAGAGATAACTGACCTTAGGCTGGGTGCAGCACTGTGCACCACAGCAGTTGGCCAACATTGTACCATATCTCTCGTCATAGTGTATCCTTTCCTTGTGTTTTATTTTCATCCCCAGCTTGTAGCCCAGTCATCCCTGTCACTAGTTATCCTTCCTCTCTCTGTCACTCCAGCTATTGTCCTCCCATCCTCATTTGTATCAATACCTCTCCTGTCAGTCTTTATCTGTCTGTTGTGTTGGTTTGTCTGTCCTTCTGCCACCTCTATACCCTCTTTCATACCCACACCTTCCTCATGTCACCATTCTCTC
Organism: Protopterus annectens; assembly: GCF_019279795.1. Classification (NCBI taxonomy): domain Eukaryota; kingdom Metazoa; phylum Chordata; order Ceratodontiformes; family Protopteridae; genus Protopterus; species Protopterus annectens. Next base: position 165,959,893 of record NC_056729.1, read on the forward strand.
CCATCCTTCATACAAATACAATAAAATCCTGTCCCACAAAAAAATCATACCCTTGCTGACCCATACCTGTGCTATTCTTCATTTCCAGTTGTTCTTCTATGTGCTTTGCTACTTGATGTCCTCTCTTCCTGCCTGTTCTATTCATGCATTTTCTTTTGTCTTATAATATAGAAATAATAGTAGTAAAGGATCCACAGGAATCACCACACGAAATGAACTCGGTGCACGTAAAATCTTCTTTATTGGAATAAGAAACACAAGCACTTTCACGTAGCTGTACTACGCTTCTTCAGGTGTCGTAATAAATAGAAATAATATAGACTTTGCTGTGTAGCTCTTATCTGCAATCTCAGCTATACAAAACACTATTGCTCACTGAGCACACATTGTGTGCATGCTGCATGCATATTAATGTGGTCATGAGATCAGCATGCACTCTTTTCTCTTTTCCCTATCATATTACCTAATTATGCAGACCCCCTACCATGCAGCTTTAATTCTGCTGCATAGTAAATTAGTATTGGACTACAGTGCACTGTTTTCACTGTGCTATTTGCCATTTACATGCTGAAAAAAGTCTTTCTTTTGAATCCTGGCCCTTATTTGGTTATATACATTTGTGTACGGCACAGTTGATTTGGTCATTTATATTTTCAATTATTCTGCTTTCTGCTTTGCCAATTACTAAGCCACATAGCCTCTATCAGGCTACCTTTTTTATATATAGAAATATTCCCTGGGGAAATATATATTTTTTTAATCCAGGGCATTTTGTTGACAATTTAACCATTCAAATAGTAATCAGCACTAAGAAGAACACCAAGCTCCACCATCAGAAGTCATCCATATCAAACTAATGTGTCCTTCAAGATGAGACAATTGGCCTATCAAACCTGGTTTATAGGAACTAGCTGTCTTTATGTCACCTTCCTTCTACAGATCTTATAGAATCATACGATCATAAGAGATTATTACTAGGCTATCGACCTGGAGGTCATTTTAAGCCTAGCCGTTTCATCCCAATGTAATATCATAGAAATGCTAGTCAATATGATGACTGCCCATATATTCTGCATGTATTTGACTGATATGCAGTGCTTAACAGAATAGTATTCTTTATTGTTGCATTCCCTTCTATTGCACATAGTGTGGGCATACTAGAGGAATGATTTTGTAGAAACTGGACCGTCAGCCTCCAAGATTAATTTCTCCACAAATTCATTAACATTTGCTATTACAAAAGGTCATTATTTGGTGTTTTCTTGTTATTTTTGGCTGGGTGGGCCATCACAGAGATCAGGAATGTCTTGATTCTTTGGCTGACTATTGTTACTGCTATATGAAGCATTGATCTGGCCATAAGAAGTGTCTGATCTTGAATCTTACAACACAGTGTACCTCCATTTTTTATTAAATCTACAATGTAGCTTTCCTTGCAGGAAAATCTTGTTAACTATATAATTCATAAAAAGCCTTTATTTATGATTTTTTGTCTGATCTTGGCTGGCATTAATTCTCAGAGATTACAAACTTGCTATTATTTGATCAGGTGTTATTGTAACCAGATATGTACACAATCAGCCAGTAGCTACTAGGAGTAAAATGATGAACTGGGGAATTTAATGGCCATGAGCAGAAGCATGTAATAGAAGTAGGAGTGTGAATCAGTATGACAATTATTTATGTGGAAAAGGGTGATAAAGCTGTCTTTTGAGCATCATAAGCATGGTTAGAGAGATTGAAGAAGCTAAGTATTTGAAAGCTCTATGCAATCTATTGCAACTTAATAACAACAGACAGTGTATTTGCCAGGTCTGGTTTTATGGTGAACTGTTTTTAATATTTAATTTTTCAGAATCCAATGACACATTCCTTTCTTATTATTCTTTTTTCTAGTAATCAAGGCAAGGTACAATGCTATTATTAATGGTATACTTTGTGGACTGAAGTGTGTTATGCAGTCAACACTAAAAAAGAAATGCACAAGTACATGAACATCACTGTATTTTGAAATTTTCTAAATCTGGGTGCCTTTGCCTGTATTTCTCTTTGAATATCTTTGGAGCTGCTTTTTGGAGTAATTAATTTGGCTTTCTTTCCATAAATGTTGCTTCATATTAGATATCTCTTTCTTTCCCATGCCATATTACTTTTGATACCTTTCAAAAATCTCTCAACTTTATTATTTTTTAACTCTTCCTCAGTCACTTCTTTTTCCAAATGGCCAAAGGGTTCTTGGTCTATATAATGTTTTTCGTGAATCTCTTGTATTAATAAACACAAATTTACATTTGAAGCTTTTGAAACTTTTTCTTGTGCTAGTATTTTTTTCCTCTAATTTCACTCTTAAACTCTTTGTATATCTTCTGTCTGTAAATTATGGGCTTCCTAAATAATAGTAACAAAACATAATTACTTTCTTATCCTCAGTAGTCCACTCTATCAACTTTATGGCTCTTCTTTGGCCTATCAGTTTTTGTGATTTTTGTGGATTACTACTTCCTTTTACAACAGGTGAGCCATTCTCCCCCTGAGCTTGGCCTAACCCCACTGTAGGAATGTTTCTGTGTCTTTTGGATTCTACACTATCATTTTTGCCAGTCCTGGTACCAGTGCGCCTACCAGGTCTGGGCATTTTTTTATCCTGGGACTTGTGTACCCAGCTATCATTTTTATTCTTTTATTTATTTTATTTTATTTATTTATTTTACATTTGTTGCCTGGGAAAGTCTGACTGGATATATGTCCATTTTCAGCAGAAGCCCGGGGAGAAAAGCTCCAAATACAAATTAGTTACATCCAAGTACAAAAATAACACTACTAATAGTAATAATATGAGGTGCAATAGAATCAAATGTACAAAAATACAGGTACAACACTTGTGGCAGATACATTGTAATGATGAAGGAAAAAACATAGCTTATTGCAACAAAACACAACCTACTTCTATTCATGATTTATGCTATATAAAATACAGTCCATATATCAGTGTAATCTTTTTTTCCAACAAACATCTTTATTAAATTATCACATATGACATAGGCAATCTGACATTTATATAAATGAAAAACAAACAAAATGACACCACTTTATTTGCAAGCATTGTACATCACAGACACCATTGAAACAATTGCATTTGCAAACATTATACATCACTTAAAATCTATCCAGTCATTATCAGTTAAGCATTATATGGCTCATTCAAATCTTGTCTCTTAAACCTTGTTCCTTCTCTGCATATATTGTTCCCACAATTCCCATTTTTTCCAGTGTAGCTTGTTCCTTCCCTTTTCTAACGATCCCAATTCCAGTTGTGTTATGTCTGTTACTATATTCACTACTTCTAGTAAAGTTGGTCTATATCAGTGTCATCTTGGTGAGATTTTGTAAAAACAAGGTCTACCTTGTGAAGGTGCTCACCAAGACTTGAGGATTAATTTATTTCCAGCAATATTATTCTACTTTGCTTGCTGATTTTATCATCTCTCCAATCGGATCCCCTTTTTCTTGTATAAAGGAGTTGATGTGTGAGTAAATTGAGTTAATAGAGTTAGTAGTTGATGAAGAAGGTGTGGTAGTTTGCCCAGGATGTAATAATTTCTTTAGAGATGACAAGACTACTTTTGGATTTTTCTTTTTTGATGATTGAATTGCAGGTTGGTATAATATGTTTATTTATCTAGTTTGATGTGGGTTTTTGTGAGATGTTTAAGGTGCCTGCACTTCTGAAATGCACTGAGTGTGTAATTGTTGTACCATCCTTACTATGCTTTATCTTTTGAGACATACATTTCTTTTTTCAGACATCCAAGCCAGTGTCCCAGATATGTGATTGGTTAAGACTGCTGATGATTACAAGCTGAGCACTATCACTCATACTAAGGACTGGAATATGCACACACCTGGTATACTGAAAATGGTCTCAAGCAGAAAGGAAAATGTGCATCATAATAATATTTGGCCAAAAAAGCTCTTCCTACCTCATATGATATAAATGGTACTTCTCAGACAGATAGGGTCATAAGAGGCCTAGCTTCTTATTGGAAAACACTATCTTATTCAATCGTTATCCGTCAGTTAGGGAAGCCTTCTAGCTGACCCACTTCATTTCTAAGGGAATATCTCTAAGATCAAAAAAGTAATCCTACCACTGTTTCCTTCCCCTGTTAGAGCCATCATTGAATGCAGTGCCCACTTCAGTATTTATAAATCTAAGCATATTTCACAACTAGAAAGGCTTCAACGATTTCTAACCAAGAAAATGAAAGACCTTTGCTCCTTCAATCATCCTGACAGATGAACACAACTTTCCTTGCACTCAGTATCCTACTAGCTGCTCTCAGATGACCTCTGTTTTCCTTTTCATGCCACGAGAGATTCAAGCCTATTTGACTTACTATTTCTTTGCAAAACCAGTGTTTTTATAAAAACATGCACCAGAACCACAAATCTACAACAACAAATAAACCAGAATAACTGCAGTGATATGTTCATATGTCATTATTTGCTCAGATTATGGAATTTTGGACCACTACATGTCAAACAAAGCACTACCCTGGCTACCTTTAAGTGTATTCTTAAAGACTGGATGGATAAACATAAATATATGCCACTGTATATTATATATGGCCCTGCTCAATTTGGCACATGAGCATTATTAAGAACCTGTGAAGGGAGGCAGAACCTTTTATGTGTGTCTACTTAACCGTGTGTACATCATTAAACATCTTATGGTCTGCATAATTGTTTGCCGTCTGTGTTCCTATAGATTATTATCCTATAGGATAGATTCCTGCCCCAGAGACTTCCCATACTTTGGAACAAACTACCTACCTATATCAAACAAAGCTCCTCATTAGCACTCTTCAAGAAAAAGCTTGATTGGATGAAAGATAGGAAATTCACCCCGGGGATCACTTCTGTGGCTCTGCTTGACAGGGGCAGGCACAGGAAAATAATTTTCTTGGGTGGCAAAACCCAGGGTACCATTTGGCTAGGCTTATATAGGCCCTTGGGCCAATAGCCTAGCACCTACCTATAATCCTATGAACCTATGAACCTATATTCATAGGTAGGTACTAGGCTAACTGCGATTGAGAACAATTTTAAGTCTATCCAATTTCCCTTCCAAAGTGACAATAAAACCCTGTACCTTGTGTCAGTGAGGTAAACACCTTAACCAGTATTTTTCTTGTAATAAATAATTCAGCAAGTTCTCACTATAATTTATGTAGTAAAGGTATAGAATGATGACATCATTTAAATGCTACACCATAAGCATATAACAGATATAAATGAATGTGCCAATTTAGCAGCTGGAAACGATGCTGCATAAATTCCCTTTAAGTATGATAAACATCTCCTCCATAACAAAATCTAGAGATCTTTTCATAAAGCTTCAATATAACTTCGCAGCATCTATGAGGGAAGATACTGCCTTCACCAAATAGAGCTTCAAAAGAGCTAAATTTCTTCTTATCTATATTCCACAACTTTCTGAAAGTCCTGAATAATAAGCTAATAGAGCTATTTTAATTTGTCATAGATAATTGTGCTGCCCAAACCTGGAACAGCATGACACAGGTGAAACAATTAGATGAATGGTGGTTAAAAGACAGATCTGTAAGAAAGTTAAGAACCTAGCACTGTTGATGCCAGGTGGAAAATTTCATTCCAGAGGACAAATATGGATGCACATTTTCAGAATTCATTAAACCTATATTCGTTTTCAATGAGTTACAAACTTTGCAAGTGGCCTCTGTCGGGTACTTAAGCTGAGCATTATGATAAGGAGATCAGATTTCATCAATTAGCAATGGTATTCAGTTTTCTATGAATACATGACTAAAAGTTTATGTCTAAGAGTACAAAGAACATTATTCCAGCATCTCCCCTCTCATAGCTGTGGCTAAGTATGATATTGTGAGATTCAAACTCTGGTTCAAGAGTAGGCATGAAGATCATGAAAGGATTGTACACCCTTTAAAAGGTTTGGCAGATAAAAAAGATAGTTGTTCTGGATAAACTTCACATAGGTAATCCTCTAATGAAAGAAAAGTACACAGAGGAAACTACCTTAGAGAGGAGGTGGAGTAAATATGGGACAGCTGTAGATACCTCCATAACTTAGAATTGTCTGTTCAATTGTAAAGGAGGAAATGTACCAGATGGGAAGCTAAACAAAATCTATTAGATCTGGTAAAACTGGGATTTCCTTAGTTGACCAGTCCAGTCACAGCATTGGGTTATATCAGTCACTAATGTTTGGTGTCCCCAAAGTGGGACAGAAGTGCTAAGTTTACTAAGTAGAGCTGATTGTTTCAGCAATATCTGCAATACTTTAGGTGTGATTAAAAGTGTCTGCTATACATTAATGCGACTTTGTAGACTGAATGTACCAACATAGGGCTGTATGAAAGGTACTGCCTGATTTACTGGCTTCTATGTAAGCCCAAACTCTGTGTGTGTGTGTGTGTGTGTGTGTGTGTGTGTGTGTGTGTGTGTGTGTGTGTGTGTGTGTGTGTGTGTGTGTGTGTGTGTGTGTGTGTGTGTGTGCGTGTGTGCGTGCGTGCATGTGTGTGTGAGTGTGTATGTGCCTGTGTGCATGTGTGCATGTGTATGTGTGTGTGAGTGCGTTGGGGGGGTTAAGCCAGAAAGATTCTACTGAGTTATGAAAGCTGAACTGCAGAGATTAGTTTCCAGAAAATCAAAACCACTGCCTTTGGGGATATAATGGTTCTTTTAAGTTATCTGCAGGTACCCCCACCCCACACACACACACACACACACACACACACACACACACAAAAACACTCACACATACACTTGCATAACTTACCCCCACACTAACTCCACTACCCTTACCATCCAGGCAGACACACACTCACTCATACACTCACACATGCAGCGTCTCGCATACATTTATTTGCCACATACACCTACCCTACCTTATTACTAAATACCCCAGCACTTACTTCTGCCATGGTGGATGCACATGGTCTTTTGGTCATGTTCACTACAGTGAGGTGTAAGGAACAGCTGTGTGGGCAGTTCATTACCTAAATGCCTTCCTGGAGGTAATTCCAAGGGGAGACCAAATGACTAATTAGTACATGGCTGGTCCCAGACTGCCTCATTAGCATGTAGCTTGGCCAAGGAGAGAGCTACCATAGTGCTACACATCTTCATGAAGAAGCCCAGTGGTCAGGCTGTCCGTGAATTCAGAAAGCTTATCATGAGGTATACACAGCATGTCCACCTTGCAGTAACCTTTATGAAGTCCCCTAATGTCTGTATCAAGTAATTTAATAAAGAACACAAATGAGTGGCATTTAATTACAAAGTTTAACTATCTGCAGGTAGTGAGAACATACTTCCTTAGTAAAATAGTAAATTACTTAAATGAACTAAGTGGAGCAGAAAAATAAAGTCACAAAATAACTTTTAAGAGCCATCAGTCTTTGATGACTCGAAATAAAATGCAGCCAGAGAGAAGGAAAATAAATGCTGCCTTACCAGATTTGGGGAGTCTAATTTATTTATTTTATTTCGTTTTTTTATTTACTTGGGTAGGGCAATGATAAAAAAAATACCACTTGTGAGTTTAGCTTGAGTTGCATAATGCAGTACAAACAAAACAGTAAATGATGAATGATAGGAAGCAATATTACATAACAAATAATGCTATGACAGAGCATGTAGTAGAAATCAATATGCAAAAGACGTTGTATATCACTTTGTGGCTATATAAAGTACATCCTGTACTGAGTTGTCGTAGTGGGACTATATAAGTATTGACAGTAGCGGTACCTCATAGGTTAATGTAAGTAAGAATTGAAAGGTGAGTGATAGATGACTTTATGTCGAAGTCTACTGAGAATTCAAATCCTTTAATCACATGATTTTTTTATTTTTTTTATTTTTATTTTTTGTCAGGATCCTTTGGAGACTCCCCACATGCCTGATATGTTTAGTAAGATACATGCCAATGGGGATATTGTATTCATTAATGTACCTAATCAGTGCAGACTATAGAGATTAAAGGACTTGTTTGGATCTTGTTGAAATTCCCTTTGTTATGAGCTGTAGCAGATCAAAGGAGTTCCTGACCATATTATAACATGATGATTAAAGGAGGGGGGATTATTTACCCATGTTCCAAGTTCTTTCACAACATCTTCCTTTTGGTATGGGGAGTTTTCTATAACATAAGCTGTGTGGATCTGTTTGCCAAATGCAAAAATATTGAATTTTTAAGCTTTAAATTTTAGTCCATTTCCAATGCATCAACTAAAGATACGTGTAAGTTCACATTGTAACTTCTGCATATCAGAAGGGGATTCAAGTATAATACCTAATTTACAATCATCTGTAAACCTGGTTAACCAGAGTTCCCTGTTTTTGATTTGGAGATCAGAGAAGTACATGCAGAATAGCAGACGTCCGTGGATAGTTGATACTGGATGCTATAGAGGCTTGTGTCTACTATATTATCTATGTCCTCATTTTGGCATATTTTTCTGTTTTGTTTGTTTAATTTATTGCTTAAGTTCTTTTCTTTTCTGATGAAAGAGGATTTGATATCCTTGAGTGTATGTGAGTTTTGCATGGATGCCTGTGGGGTGAAAACTGCATTGATTTGTATAATAATATATTTCTGATATCCACTTGGTCAGAGTACTTAGTGTCATTATGAAAAAGTTTAGAGCAATGATGGATGTTAATTTGTAACTTCCTGATATAAGGAAGTAAATAAGGATTTGCAGTTATCTTTAACTTCAAATGCCAGCCTCAGTTCATCAGTGGATCTTTTTTTTTTGTTGTTATTTTGTTTTCCTGTTGTGCTCGATGTTGACCGATGTTGACTGGTACTTGGTTTTTCTTTATATATATATATATATTATATATATATATATATATATATATATATTCCTATGAGCCTTTCCATTTTGTTGCATTATTTTGCATGCAGATCACCAAGAAGGTTTGCTCATACTCTTTAACTTTTTATTTAGTCTTGATAGGGACTGAGAGATTTATACAGTTTTCTAGATGACCATAGAATTTATTTGCATAAATGCTAGCACCATTTTGGTTGTTACAGTTCTACCTGAACTTGAGACTTCATTATAGAATTTTAGGAAGTTTGTCCATTTGAAGTCCATGAATATTTTAATGCTTGCATCTTCTGGTTTACAGATTAAGGAAGCAAAGATTATTAGTTTGTGGTCAGACTTGATTGGGGGTGATTCAAATGGAAGCTATATTTTTAAGAACCTAGTCAAGAACATTTTGTATTCTAGTGGGCTCTTTAATCATTTCATCCAGTAAATTCATTTGTTTATGAAATCAAAGAATTTGGGAGCGTAGCCCACATCTGAGGTATAGATTTCCTAGTTTATTGTTGGGTAGTTAAAGTCTGCTAGGATGACAGAGTTTTTGTGATTTTGAAATTTGTCTAATGTATTTACTAAATGGACTATTTTGGGGGGAGGGGAAATCAGGGAAATGAAGTTTGCATAATGGTTAAGGTGTTCTTTCCCATGCACAAAGTAGAAGGTTTTAAACTGTCCTCCTGCCACTGCCTGTGTAGAGTTCTCCCTGTATCTCTGTGGGGTTTCTTCCACTTGCCAAAAGAAATGATGGGAGCTTCCACCACAACCCCCCCCCCCCCCCAGAGCTATGGCCAGTAGTTGCTAGGTGATGCCTATCAGGGGAAGAGTTGTACAGGCCAGCATGAATTGCACTGCTCTATATTCTCTAGATAGAAAAACATGGATAAATTACTGCTCACTGATTGACGTGTAAAAGGTCACACTGAGTAGAGTTGCCAAAAATGGACATGGCTTTTTGTTGGTAATTTTTGGTCATTTTGGGATGGCACATTCATAAAGCAGGTAGTATTGTCACCTTAAAACAAGAGATTCTCAAAATTTGATTCTTGACTGGGTTGCCTTCTGTGCAGAGTCTGCTTGTCCTTCCTGGAACTGTGTGTTTTTCTCTGAGTTTTCCAGTTTTCTCTCACATTCTAAAAACATGCAGTAGGTGGATTGGACACTCAAAATTGACCATAGGTGTGAGTGTGAGTGATTGGTATGGATGAACAATCAATGCAGGGCTACCCATTGTCTGTAGGTGATTGCCATTGCTGAAGTAACACCCCTACCCCATGTACAAAAATAAGAAAAAGGGTTGTAGATGAATGGATATATGTATGAATTTGCTGGGGACAAGTGGGCTGAGAATCTGACCTACATTAGAGCTGCATGCTAATGGTGGGTGGGGGTCCAGGTGTCTCAAATGGCCAGCATGTGCCTGTTTTAAAGCCGAGCAGCTATGCATCAACAATCTACTGAGTATCAAAGGTGGACTTGAGGGGGCAGCTGCAGTGGTGCAGCGGTTAGCGTTGTCACCTCACAGCAAGAAGCTCTCTGGTTCGATCCTTGGCTGGGGTGCTTTCTGTGCAGAGTCTGCATGTCCTTCCTGTGGTCATGTGAGTTTCCTCCAGGTGCTCTAGTTTCCTCCCACATCCCAAAGACATGCTGTAGGTGGATTGGACACTCCAAATTGGCCCTAGGCATGCATGTGTGCCTTCTGTGGAAGGCTGGGTGCCAGGCTAGCAACACTGGAAAAACTCCACTGCCTATCCTGAGCTGACAGGTGATCCACTGTGGCAACCCCTAACCGGGCAAAGCCAAAAGAAGAAGATCAAAGGTGGACTTGAGGATGATACCAAGTTTGCAGTCATTCACATGGTTATGATCAGATTTTATGATTCATTAAACAAGTTAATCCAGAAAGTTGGAGTCAGATCTGGTATGCCACCTGTAACCCAGAGGATGACAGGACTAACAAGAAACAGAGTACAAAGGATTAGTCCGGATAAAATCACTTTAGCTAGCAGATCTTTTAACTAAGAATGAGATTTCACAGATTGCTGAGCTGGAAAACCCTCTACAATATTTCAGGAATATTTAAATAAGGGACAAACCTCTAAGCTTTGGGATTGGCTCCTTGTTTTTCCAAAACAAGAACACTCGTCCATCTACCTACTTAACTGAATGAACATCTTTGGACAGTGATCTGCTAGCTAAAGTGATTTTACCTGGGCTAATACTTTATACTCTGCTTATGATCTGTGATTCATTGGGATATGTGGGCTTTGTATAGTTGTCATGGGGATGAATTTGTACTGAACATACAGAAGCATTATGGTGAGTTCTGAACAATGCTTGATATTACCCCTTAATTTCCAGCATAACAAAAGAAGGGTATGTGATTGTCGTTAGCTTCTGATACTAGTCTAACTTCAGGGGAGGCTTTCATTTTCCTGATGGTGTTTTTAGTTCCTTCAATAGCTTTTTTTTTGCTATATAGTTTAAGAAGCTTTTCTTTTTGTATATATATTCTTTTATTCATACATCTGGGCCATCAGTTTGGTTTACTTTTAAATGTCCCATTTTGTTTAGAACTTGTAGGGACTGCCAGGACAATGCATTTATTAGGTGCACATAGAGTTTCTTTGTGTAACTGATTGCTGTTGTCAGTTCTTTGGTAATACAGTTAAACTTTTGAATTTTAGTTAAAGTTTCCTCAGATAATGCCATTCCTTATGATTTGGATTTCATCCAATGTATTTAGGTACCTAACATGGTTTTCTGGGAGCATACAGGGCATCATGTAATGTGCTATGATCTTGTAAATGGTCCTATTTAGTCTGATATGGACCTTAGTCAGTTAAGTATTTGGGTCTGTAGTGAACTGCCTAGAAGTGATGAGGTTCCTAACTAATATAAATAATCCAGCATAGGTGCCATCAGGTCAAAAGGTGTGGTAGGTGTAAAACCCTGGAATGAACTGAATGCTTTCTGTATTTTTAAACCAAGCTTCTGCAATAACACACACTCATATATGTGTCTCAAATGAAGCAGGACCTGAAGGTCAGGCACTTTACTATTTAGACTCCTGGCATAGAACAGAGCCACCTTAACATGTCCCCAGTGCTTGATTTGTTTTTGCTAGTTTTGGAGCTCCATTAGCTGGAGTATGCCTAAAAAAGACACTTTTGGAAAAGCAAGGGCTTTAGTCAGTATGCAGAAGCCTTGGAACAAGATGTGAAAGCCATCTTTAGCAAAGCAAGAGTGACTGTTTAGCATCTGTTCAGATGCTGACACATATTGGATCCCCACTGAAATAACACCAACTATGCAGCCGATTGTTGAATCCAGTCACCTTTTCACTTTACTTTGGCATCATTCAAGGAGAAGGAAAGATTCCACTGTAAACCAAGGTCTTACCTGCATTTGTGACATGCATGGAGAACTCTGTCATGTCTCCCTGCATAGTCCTTAGGGTTCTTCAAGCTAGGTCATTCACACACACAGACAGATCTCTACCATGTCATAATAATATTAGTTTTTCTTAAGGGTCTTTAAGGCCCTTGATAAGTCAAAGATCCGGGTTGCTGTAATGCAGCTCACTGTTACGCTTTCTTTATCCAGCCTTATGAGAGAATTAAGTCAGTGTAACTGAGAATGGAGTCAACGATCATTAGACTACCTTTATTAGAAGGGTGTCTAAGTGTACAGTTTAGCAGTTGTTAAATACCCAGTATTCCTTTACTATGCTAGTGGTGATAGGTGTTCTAGTGTTTGATTTATTCTGAGTCATAGATTTACTTGGTTTTACAGGCTTAGACAAGGATTTTTTAATGGCAACAGCATGTGATAGTTTGCTGTGAATTTGTGTTGAATGCACTGGCGGTGTGTGCTGCTGACTCATGCTTGTTTGTGAGAGGAGGCCGGAGATCTGGCTAAGCACTTGTATGTCTCACATATAGAAAGTGAACAGCAATAATTCATTGTCTGTCAGAATAAGCAATGTTTACATTGGCTGAATATACCAAGAGGTATGAGGCTGGCAAGTGAGGATAGACAAGCTGCCTGACCTGCCATTTTAGTCCAAGAATACATTCATTTATTCACAACAGCTTGTTCTGAAAGTGCACTAAGGGGTAAGTAGTATAACAGAAATCTGGCTTAAGAAGCCAACATGCTGGTGCAGTAAGGCATGTATTGCTAGTCTTAAAAGAGATAAGTAATATAACCAGGATTATGGCTTAAGAGGCTGACATGCTGGTGCTGTCCTGCTCATATTGATTGTATAAAAAGGGATAAATAATACTACAGGAATATCACTTAAGAAACCTACATACCACTGCTGTACCAAACCTACAGGTAACAGGCAGTGCAAAAGACAGAAAAAGCTCATAATTCTTTTGTCTGCATATAACTCAATACATAATTTGTTCCTGTATGTTTTCCTGTGCTAGGAACTTGGGACCCAAATCATATATCCGTAAATTCATTAGTTCATTTATTACTTCACTCATTCATTCTCTGATACCCACTTTATCCTTTTTATATGGAATATACATGCATCACCTGATATTTTCTTTAACATATTCAGGGTTGTAAAGGAGCCAGGGCCTACAGCAGCAAACAATGGTCATAAGCTGAGAATCAATTCAGGGCAGGATGCCAGTCCTTTGCAGGATCCACACATGCACCAATTCACACAGAACACAATGAGCTACAGTCATTTTAGAGGATTTCCAATTAACTGGTTACATACCTTGGAATATGGGAAGAAACCAGAGTACTGGATGAAAACAAATGTGGCACAGGGTAGATTTACAGATTTTACACAGAAAAACTGGCAAGGTCTTGTGAGTAAGACAGTTTGTCTCACTCCATTTCTGGGCAAAAGAAGGGCTCGAGCCCTTAACAT
>NC_056729.1:165978680-166018680 GCF_019279795.1 Protopterus annectens
AGGGTGCTACAGGCAAAGAAGGGGAAGGTGGGACATCACATGTGGAGAGTAGCGTTGCCGGACGGCCAAATACACACGGTCATGGTAAAGGACGGAACAACATGCATATGGCCGGATGGATGTTGTTCGAAAAATATATATAGAAACACATATGAAGTGCCAGTTTAGACTCAAAATACTATATAATGCATTGAATTGTACCGTACAATATGGCAGAAGAACAAAGCCTGCATGCAATTGGTGAAGCTAAGCTGTAGTGTGATGGAATTCTGATCCTGGCAGTAACCAGTGCAGCAGGTGTATGTAATTCAGCATTAGTCATCTGCTCGGTTAGAGAATAATGCATGTATGTACAGGTATATCTGTCATCCTTCCACTGAGGAGGATAGGCTTTTGAGCTCTAACACAGAGTACAGCTGCTCAGCAGAGAGACAAAGGAACCTAGTAGGAAATGGAGTGAGGACCGGATCTGAACAGTGTTGGAACCGTGACAGAGCAGAATTTACCGAAGTACAGTCTAATTGAATATGTGGCTCGCAAGGTTGTGCTATCCTCATGGGAAAACATTTAATAAGCATTACCTGAGCACTGTTGTAGGAATACAACGTTGTGGACTCTAGCGAAGTAAATGCCTTGTGACTGACCACATCATTAATGTGTGCAAAAGATGATAGTCTACACAATGCTCATACAGCTGTAACATGTATAGAGTAAAACAAATGTCTAAACATTTACTGCATAGTTCTATGCTTCCTGCTGCACAGTAGTAAAACGTTATTAATCTCAGCTTCCTGTGTTATTGACTGTCATTTTGAAAATACGAATGAGTGTTACAGTTTGATTTAAACAACTTAATTGACAGATGTGTACGTTCTAGCATGGGAATAGGTCAAGCCAACCATCACAATGTCCATGTGTACAACATACAAACAGCCAGTAACACGCAGTAGTAGTGCATGAAGGCATACACGACTGTGGGAATAGTACAGGACATATGGCACGTGCCAAGTGCAGATGCATGACACAAACCCCAGGATGTGTGTCCCTGCAAAGAGGAACATGTGCCAACCACACCTCCCACAGATGTACCGGCAATAAAAACACATGGCAAACACACAGAAACACTACTGTCCAACACACGACTGCAACGGAGCCTGGTCAAACACCAACATGAAGCATGCACAAACGGAACTTGTGTAATGTTTGCCTTAACACACCCCATAGGCCAAAGAAGAATAGAATGGACATATGCATGTAATGTTGTGAAGGATGTGTGGTAGTCCTCAGTATCACAGTGTTAGGGACACAGATACACTGTCATCAACTGTGACGTATGTGCACTGTACACAGCATACCTGCATGTAATACAGAGGACAATCATGTGCCACAGAAATATACACCGGAGAAAGAGTATACGGGATAGACAATTGTAAATGTGACAAACTATGAATATAGGTTCATACGTCCATAGGTACAGGGTAGGCCATCGTCCCAGGTTCAGCCATAACACTACACCATAGTTAGGATGACTTTGCCAACCTTCTGTGCTTCAGATAAAATACTCATGATATTGCTGTACCTCCGTCAAGCAGTGATAATGATGTAATCCCTGGCCTATACCTGCAATTCTCCATCCAATGGACAACATACCCGCGAACAAGGCTAAGAAGGATCTCTGTCTCACATGTACTGTGATGTAGATCCACAGCATTATGAGTGTCTGGGTGATATATGTGTCACTCAAACACATCCCATTAATGACCGTGACAAGGTAAATGTCACCTACCCTAGTGGTTCTGAGGGATGCAGATACAGTAGGTGAAGCATACACATGACATATGGGTTGACATGGCCTCGTATGTCAGGCACAGGTCAACACTAAACAGCAGGTATGTGACGTAATGTGGCAGGGGTCCTACAAGTGGGGCAGCATTAGACAAAATGATGTCATCCTGCATCTCTACAACAATTAACCTATGAGGGCTTCCCAGCTGCTGTAGGTGTATGGTAAGATACAGTCTGAATGGGGCAATGTAGTAAATCCTAGGTGTAACACGTAATGGGTACAAGGAGACAATGACCTAGCCTGATGTAGATGTGAATCCCTGCACAAACAGGTGGGCAATGTAGAAGTCCCACACAACCATGATAGCAACGTGTTGAATGAATGGTGACCGACAAACTCTGTCCCCTGATCCCTGGTAATCATCCCTGTTCTGAGTGGACAGCCACCTATATGCTGGACAGGAGTGACCTAGTAGTTCTCCACAGGTATGATGTTGCATTACTTAGCATTTAGCTGTGGGACATGTCCCTGACAGCAGATATGCATATCTGGGAGGCCCCTTCGAAGGATATCTGTGTCAGATGTCCGTCCCACTATGGCACCTGTTTTGCAGTCATCTACAAACAATGTTGCCCATAAAACCCCTGTGTGTGCCTGTACCGTGGAAATGTAGATGTATGACAGGAGTGGACCCACAGAAGGGCCCCATGGGACACCACTTGCGACAGGCAGTAGGTCTGACATGCTACCAGCAACTATGACCGTGTGGGTTGTGTCACATAGACAGTTTACAACACATTCTGTGATGTACGTGTTCACATCCCAGCCAATGGGTTTATCAACGATACCTGAGGGGGGTAATGTGATGAAGGCCTTTGCCAGGTCGAGGTAGGCTGTATGGACTGCAACACCCCCATCAATGGCCTCGGTGACTGTCCCGGAAATGTCAACCATGCTTTAAAGGCATGAACTGCCCCTGAACAAGACAAACCGTGTTGGATGCAA
Organism: Protopterus annectens; assembly: GCF_019279795.1. NCBI lineage: Eukaryota > Metazoa > Chordata > Ceratodontiformes > Protopteridae > Protopterus > Protopterus annectens. The sequence goes on from NC_056729.1 coordinate 165,981,472, forward strand.
AGTATGTATGTCCCCTATGCAGTCATATACGAGCCGCAGTATGATCCCTCCCCATGTCTTTGCAGATAGGTCTCCTCATGGTAATGGGACAGTAATAACCAGGCTCAGTGGAGGCAGTGGCCCTGTGACGTGGGACTACAGTTGCCATGTGACACAACCTGGGTACCTTACCTGAGGTGAGGCTACAAAGAAATAGCTGTCCTAACTGTGGGTCTAATTCCTCAATGACATAGTGGAGTACACAGTGGGGTCACCAGCTGGTCTCATGGATGCTATGTCCACTACCCTGGAGACAGCATGTCCCACCTGTGTGTCACAGAACATTTGGTGACCACAAACTGGTACAGACATCTCCTCATGTGTGGGGGAGGGTGTGGAGATGTCCTTACTGGACTTGTCAGCCTGTATGTTGGCAATGTGTGTATGTTGAGTAAACTCCACCTCTTTGTGAACCCAGTCAGAGCATACGTGGGAGTGACCTCACAGGTGTTGAGCATAGCAACTGAAGGTGGTATGATTGTCAGCCAGGTCCATGTAGGTATATCTGTGGAATGTGCCCTGGACCACGGCACGACAGTGTGTAACTCTACACATATGATGACCAAGGGTGTCATACCTCACAAGGTGTCTGCTCCACCTTGTAGTAGCCACCTCCTCATGTTGTACATCCTGTGTATGGCTGGGGTACACCACACTGGATGCTTGGCATTGGTACAATGAACCACAGTTGGGTAAGTGAATGCCTGGTTCATGCAGTCCTGTAGGTACTGGTAGATGGCAAATGTGATTGATGCAGTGGCTGCAGTACTGCCGACCACTGGCTCAGGGTCCTTAAAGGAGACCACAGTAGTGTGCAGAAATGTGTAGTCTGCCTCTGAGCAAGCAATGTGTATGGTAACTGGCAACACTCACAGCAACGGATGGCAATAGCAGAAGCCAATGTCCAAATAACATAGATTAACTTCTGCATGACAATATGTCTTATCATACATGTATTGACACGTGTGTGCTAATTACAATTGCAAATGGCCGGTAAGACTGGCCTAAAGTTCCCGTGATGTACACAGTCTGGAGGTGTTGTTCCGATAATAAAGTGGCAATACCTCCCAATCGTGACCTCTGGGTATGAAAGTGGTTGTTAACCTGCAACACTGGATGTACACCATTGGGTTCTGGTGTCGGAAGACATGGTTCCTGTAGCACTACACAGTATGGGTAGTCAAGCAGACATCCGCGATTGCTGAACACACAGCATCAGTGAAACCCACTGCTCACAAGGACACAGTCCGACAAGCTCTACACTTTACATATGCACAGTGGTGTCCATTGTAGGACCCAAAATTGTGGAAAGAACAGAATGATGTCTTATTTCAATGCGTACCTGAACTCATTGTCGTCACAGGTACACATATGCACCGCAAGCATGTTTAATGTTGCTGATAGCTGTCCATGTAATGCAGCACAGATGCACAGAAATACCCAGGGTACCGGGTCCATAGAACTGCGCCCACATCACAGTCCCGCACACATGAAGGATGTGTAATGGGTACTGTCGATTGTTGCAGTCAAGGGATTCTGGGTATGTAGACTCTGGGCTCGGTGTTGTTTCGCAGGCAATCCTTTGTCCCGCCCCGTGGGAGGGATGTGTGCATAGCACCTGCCTTACTCTCCGCTAATAATGCAAACCATCCACCGGAGAATGCTAAATGCAGGTGTGAAATGTGTACAGCCCTATACTAGTGTCCAGTAGGCAATTGTCATGGATGGACAACCGTATGGCCAAGATGGCACCCACAACTGCAAACCCGGTAAATTACACAGCCGCGGTAAGGCATAACACAGGAAATACACATAGGGACTACAGTTGACATTCCACATACAAAGCCGGGCCGTCATGCCAACACCGGCGTACACAGCACTCAATCTGCCAGCAACAGAATGAGGAGCACCCGCTACCATACAGCGGAACAGATGTGCGACCTGTGGAACACATACTAATGGCACACACACAACGTCAAGTAGGATATGTAAACTAAGGCATTCCCACCTATGAAGACAACATGGTTAAATGACTACATAGGTGATCAACATGTTCCAGTGGTGTTATATTGAAAATACAGTGACGGATATGTCCCATTGGGATGTCTGAGGTTTATATGAAGCAGTTGCTAACCAGCATCTTTGGATGTATGACATTTGTTCACAGTACTAAATCACCTGGTTATGTAGCACCATGTAGAATGGGTAGTCAAACAGACATCCTCGATTGGGGAACATACACCAGCAGTGAAAAGTACTGGGCAGGTGGACACAGTCCAGCAACATCTAACTTGACATATGCACATCGGTGTCCATTGTAGGACCCAAAAATTCCATTCATTGAATGCCTGCTAGCTTCCTACATTACTCACGTGATCTCATTGTCGTCACCACGTCACAGGTACACATATGCACCGCAAGCGTGTTCAATGTTGATGATAGCTGTCCATGAAATGCAGCACACATGCACAGAAATACCCAGGGTACCGGGTCCATAGAACTGCGTCCACATCACAGTCCCGCACATGAAGGATGTGTAATGGGTACTGTCGACTGTTGCAGTCAAGGGAGTCTGGGTATGTAGAATCTGGCCTCGGTGTTGTTTCGCAGGCAATCCTTTGTCCCGCCCCGTGGGAGGGATGTGTGCGTAGCACCTGCCTTACTCTCCGCTAATAATGCAAACCATCTACCGGAGAATGCAAAATGCAGGTGTGAAATGTGTACAGCCCTATACCAGTGTCCAGTAGGCAATTCACATGGATGGACAAGCGTATGACTAAGATGGCACCCATAACTGCAAACCCGGTGGAATTACACTGCCGTAGTAAGGCATTACACAAGTAATACACATAGGGACTACACTTGACATTCCCCATACAACAAACACAGACAACCAGCCGATGAAGTCCAAAGCAAAGGCAGGTACTGTAGACACCGTCAGTGACCACTCAGAGCACACTAGGAATTAAATGCAGTCACCATAGTTTATTGAAGCTCTTTTCGTCTGCTTCATAAGCAGACTTATTCAGAATACATACAATGCAGTCCAACCTACTACATTTAAAACCCTTAATTGGTCAGTAAATTAGATGTGCTAGGTATTAATTACATGCCTTAAAGGCAAACAAGCAAACATACATTACTTGGGTTACAGATTCCACACAGTGAGGACATCAGACATTGCTTCGAAAGGTACATTCTTCATAGAAAAATAGAAATATATGTATATATATGAAAGATGAACCAACATAATGTTTTCCAAATGTCTGACTGTGTAAGCTACATATATATGTTCTACGGATTGTGCCAATATATTAAAAGAACTGCAGACACCTAGTAATATAAATGAACCATAATATATACAGATAAACCGTATGATTATGAGTAATGTAAAATAGACCAACGAAATGTAAAGATTCACAATGTGGTAATGTAAATATTCATTTAGAAGGTTACTTAAGTAAATCAGTTCAGACATCCATGTCAAAATACTAACACAAGGCCAGCGAGGTGCTTGCCCTCACATGTACTGGGATGTTGTTCCACAGCATAGTGAGTGTCTGGGTGATGAATCTGTCCCACCAACACGTTCTATTAATGACAGTGTCAAGGTGTACGTCACCTGCCCTTGTGGTTCTCAGGGATCTAACTTCTTTAGGTGAAGCATAGTCATCAGATCTGGGTTCGACATGGCCTTGTATGCCAGGCACAGGTCACCTCTGGGCAAGTGGTATGCAACTGTATACAGCTGGAATTCTTTCAGTTGGTCAGTATAACACATATTCCTGAGACCCTGCATCTGTTTGTCGATGAACTGTTGGTGCCTTTCCAGCTGCTGCAGGTGTCGGGTCAGATACATTCTGAACGGGGCATCGTACCCAATCATAGGTCTAATGAGTGATGAGTACGAGGGGACAATGACCTCCCCTGATCTAGTTGTGAATCCCTTCATGATGATCTGGGCAATGTGGAAGGTCTACCTAACTACGTTAGCGTGTGTGTCTAACGAACGGTTAACAACAACCCGGGTCCCCAGATCCCTGGTAACTCCCTCTGTGCTCAGTGGATTGCCACCTATATGGTAGCTAGGGGTAACCTTGTTCTTCCCGAAGGGTATGACTATGCATTACCTGGCATTTAGCTGTAGGCCATGTCTCTGGCACCACTTATCCACATCTGTGAGGCACTCCTGAAGGATATCTGTGTCAGATGTGTGTCTGACTATGGCACCCAGTTTGCAGTCATCTGCAAACATTGTCACCCATAACCCCCCTGTGTTTGCTTGTACTTTGGAAACGTAGATGCTGAAAAATAGTGGACCCAGGACTGAGCCCCATGGGACACCACCTGTGACTGGCTGTGAGTATGACATGGTGCCAGCAACTATGACCATGTGTGTTCTGTGACTTAGCCAGTTTGCAACACATATGGCGATGTATGGATTTACGTTCAAGATGACGTGTTTATCAATGATACCCGAGGGGGGTATTGTGTCGAAGGCCTTTGCCAGGTTGAGGTAGGCTGTATGGACTGCTTTACCCTCATCAATGGCCTTGGTGACTGATCCTACAAAGTCAAACACGTGTAAAAGGCATGATCTGACTTTGACCAAGCTAAACTGGGTTGTATCCAAAGTATGCGAGTCCCCTATGTCTTTATCTATGAGTTCCATTATGATCCTTCTCCATGGCTTTGCAGATAAGGCTTGTCAAGCTAATGGGATGGTAATAACCAGGGTCAGTGGAGGCACCATCTATGTGAAGTGTGACTACAGTCGCCTTGTGCTACTACTCGGGTACGTATCCTGAGGTGAGGCTAAGATTAAACAGCTGTCCTAAGTGTGGGTTTAATTCCCCATAGAGTTCATGGAGTACACAGCTGGGACACCATCTGGTCCCATGGATGCTGTGTGGACTGCCTTGGAGACAGCATTTCCCACCTGTGCATTACAGATGTTCCAGGATCTACATGTCTCTGGTATAGATATCTCTCCATGTGGGGGGGAAATGTTAGCACTGAACATGTCAGCCAGTATGCTGGCAATGTGTGTAGGTTCAGTCATCTTCACATCATTGTGAACCCGGTTTGAGCATATCTGGGAGTGTCCTCCCAGGTGTCCAACATAGCTAAAGAAGGACTTATGAATGTCTGTTGAGTCCTTGTTAATTTCTCTGTGGAATTTCCCCTGGATGATTTCATGACAGCTTGTAGTTCTTCACATATAATGAGCAAGGGTGTGTTACCTTACAAGTATTCCGCTTTAACTTGTAGTATCTACCTCCTGTCGTTGTAGAGCTTGTTCATGGCTGGGGTCCACCAGACTGGATGCTTGTCTGTGGTACAAAGAGTCTCAGTTTTGTATGGGATTGCCTGATCCATGCAGTCCTGTAGGTGCTGGTGGAAGGCATATGTACATGATTCAGCGGTTTGAGTGATGTTCACTACTGGCTCAGGGGCCTTAAAGGAGACCACAGTAGTGTTCAGAAGTGTGAAATCGGCTTTTGAGAAAGGCATATGTATGGTAACCGGCACCACTGTACACATGGAACATCATGGCAATACACCATGGCTGGATGTGGGTAATGCTGGACATACCCACGGCAGACGTGGCGCGTTCCCGAGTCCGATGCCCGAGGGACCACACACATAGCCGGCCTTAGGCATAGGCCAGGTAGGCAGCCGTCTAGGGCGTTGCTCTACTCAGGGCACCTTTCCAGACTTTATTTGGTGTAGGTAGACCAGGAGGGGGGTAGCGGGTGATGTGGCGGTGGCAACCTCTGCCTAGGGCATCACTTAACCTAAGGCCACTCTTCCCGTGGGTAATACAGCAGTACCCACACCCAGACGCGGGTCATTGCTAGTATGGCATATCATCTATGGCAAGAAACCATATATTCCCAGACATAATGGCACAGCATAATGCCTGTCCGCCACCCAAACGCAGACATACGTCACCCGCGGCGGTGCGGACGCACTGCGTGAGATGTCCGTTACCAATGTCGCCATTGTCTCGCTTTGTGAAACAAACTCCACATAGCGATGCAATACTAAACAGCGACGGAGAACCCGATGTCCCCGTGGCTGAGCTGTTCAACCTGTTCCGCCATGTTAAATGTGTGTAGCACAGCGGAACCGGCCCAAACCAAGCAACGGACATGTCTGTGGCTCAGTGAAAGCCGTCACGCAATGGTAAACCCATGTAATATTGCGACACAGGTCATACATACCGAGGGTTAGTAATGGAAATAGGTCCGTTCGACCAGAACGTGTGCAATTAGTATAACAAGATCTACAACGGGTACACCGCCAATCGGCGCACACGGGTATGAATAATTGGGGGGGGGTGACATGGTATCATAGACACGGACAAAACGTGCCCATGTGACTCATCTAACATTCGTACACGGTCAGGGCAGTTCCGTACACTGGGCGGACAAGACCAAACCCAAAGCACCACAGCAACACCCTGACAATTGAAGGCCTGTATGCGTAGGGGATATAAGCACCTGTCATCTGAACATCCCTGCGGTCACGACATATGCATCCTGGGCCATGAGCGAGGGGGAATAAGGAATGTTTAACATGCAGTACCGCACCTTTCCCAGCAGGAGAATGGATGCCTGTGACGTGCGTGAGTGCGGGGGGGATATGTAAATGTACTTAAGTACCATGGGTATGCATATTAATGACACCGAACAGCTAACGTGTAGTGGTCACAGTAACCGGCAAACGTGAATGCAGTCACGTTTGAATTACGACTATAGAACATATAGATGTGAACGTGTACGTAATGCGTCCATGCTGCAAAGACTGTTACATGTATAAAGTTGTAAGTGCGTTCTGCACACGTCCGTCATCCGGATCAGACATATGTTACCGGAATAGTCACAACTAACACAAAACACGTAACCACACAGACCCAGTAAACATATATAAACAGAATACGGATATGCATGTGCGCCTGCGCGTAACCCACAATTAGGAAATGCGAGTGTGCGTGTGCGTGTGTGATCCACTGGAAGCAGGGAAGGTTAAGGATGTGTCCTCCACTCATTTACATTCATAATTGTAAAATATATGCTTAAATAGTACTTATTGATTCCATGCTTTGGAATCGTAATGCTACAATTATACACATTGATATAAAATATCCTGATCAACACACTACATTCTAAGGTTTACTCACAACAATTATCAACTATGTTTCAAGATACTGATTGTATTGACCAATATTGTATTTATATTAACACATTGTTGTCGTATTATTGTTTCCATGAAGTAATGTATGCAACACTGATTTGTATATGTCACGTTATAATCAAGACTTGGAGTACTGTCCACTTAACTATGAGCAGGTTTATTGCTTATTTGACTTTAAACTGACTCTGAAGGAAGTGTATAAGGGACGACTATGTAATGCATTTCATACTCCGACGATGCCCCATGTTAGTAGGTGAAAGAGCTCAGTATCTTTTGACTGTGGAGTCTATCGTTTATGTCATTGTCTGTTTTGGCCGATATATGTTCAATAATGTCGTTTATGAAGATGGGCAGGACGCAAGGTTTGCTGTATTTCCGCTTACTGGCACGTGGATATAGATAGGCCAAGTAATACATAATATGGGTAGTCAAGCAGACATCCGTGATTGGGGAACATACAGCGGCAGTCAAAACCACTGGCCAGATGGTGACAGTCCAACACGTTCTACACTTTACATATGCACATCGGTGTCCATTGTAGGACTCCAAAAATAGTTCCGTTTGCACCTTCGACCCGTTGTGATCGACCAGACAGAGTGTCAGCCGTGACTACGGCACAGCTAGACATATGCACCACCAGCGTGTTTAAGGTTGATGATACCTGTCCACGAAATGCAGGACATATGAACAGAAATCCCCAGATTGTCGTGTCCATAGAAGTGTGTCCACATCCCAGTCCCGCACACATGAAGGATGTGTAATGCGTACCGTGGGGGGTTGCAGCCATGGGATCCTGGGTATGCAAAATGGGGCTCGGTGTTGTTTGGCAGATAATCCGTTGTCCCGCCCCGTGGGAGGGCTGTGGGTATAGCACATGCCTTAGTCCCCACTAAGGATGCAAAGCATCCACTGGGTAATGCTAAAAGCAGGTGTGGAATGTGTTCAGCCCTACATCAGTGTCCAGTAGGCAATTCCCATGGATGGACAAGTGTACGACCAAGATGGCACCTATAACTGGACACCTGGTGGAATTACACAGCTGCGGTAAGGCATAACACAGGAAATACATATCGGGACTACAGTAGACACTCCCCATACAAAGTCAGACCGCCGTGCGAATACCGGCGTACACAGCACTCGATCTGCCAGCAACAACATGAGGATCACTCGCTTCCATACTGCGGAACAAATGGGCGACCTGTGGAACACATACTAATGGCATACTAACAACCTCAACTACGAAGGTCATACGATGTTTCAACACTAGCGTTCCCGCATATAACGAACATGCTTCAATGAATAAATAGGGTATGCATGTTCTGTCTGTTTTATATCGACAATACAGTGGCGTATATGTCCTACTGGGCCTTCTGAGGATTACTTAAAGCACTTGCCAACCTGCAGCATTACATCAATACCATTTGGGTTAATCGTAGTAGAACATGGGTTTCGTAGCACAACATAATATGTGTAGTCAAACACACATCCACGATTGGGGAACATACAGCAGCGGTCACAACCACTGGCCAGATGGACACAGCCCAACATGTTCTACATTTTACATATGCACATTTGTGTCCATTGCAGGACCCAAAAATTTCTCCTTAAGTAAGTGTGGGCAGCATACTGTGATCATGTGAACCAGAAGAGGTGCCAGCTGTGACTACGGCACAGGTAGATATATGCACCACAAGCATCTTCAAGGGTGATGACAACCGTCCATGAAATGCAGGACATATGAATAGGACTTCCCAGGTTGCTGCGTCCATACACGTGCGTTCACATCCCATTTCCGCACACATGAAGGGTGTGCAAGGGGTACTGTCAAGGGTTGCAGATATGGGATCGTGAGTATGCAAAAATGGGTCTCGGTGTGGATTGGCAGATGATTCGTTGTCCCGCCCCGTGTGCGGGACGTGGCCATGGCATATGCGTTACTACGCACTAATAATGCCGATCATCCACCGGAAATGCAGATTGCAGCTGTGAAATGTTTACAGCCCTATACTAGTGTCCAGTAGGCAGTTCCCAGGGATGGACAAACGTACGGCCAAGATGGCACCCATAGCTGCAAACCTGGGGGAATCCCACAGCTGTTGCAAGGCATAACCCAGGAAATACAGATAGGGACTACAGTAGACACTCCCCATACAAAGCCAGACCGCTGGGCAGATACCGGCGTACACAGCACTCAATCTGCCAGCAGATAAATGGGGATCACGCTTCCATACAGTGGAACAGATGGGTGACCTGTGTAAACATACCAATGGCACAATCTCAACGTCGGCTGGGAATGACATACGATGGTCAAACTATGGCGTTCCCACCAATGAAAGACATCCTTCGATGAATTAATAGGATTGATGTCAATAAACCATGGCAAACACCCAATGAACAGGAAAGACTTGCTGGCACCCTATGGCCACAAACCATGTCACACATAGGTAGATGGAACAGTCAACTTAAACATTTTGTCCACGACACATCGCATATGGTATCCAAAGGTTCTTCATAGACATGTATGCGCTATCACCCGTAGGCCCCGTGAGACTTACACATAACATGGAAGTATCCAAGCTTTAGATGTCCACCCTTACACCTCCATTTGTCACTTTCTATGCGAACAATGAACATGTAGCCACAGCATAGAAAGCACAGACGCACTGCTAACGAAACACACACATGTCAACATCACAGAAAGCATACTATGAACACACGTATTACATGATATTGTACTATGAAACACAAACAAACCAGCAACCTGCGGCAAGAATAGTCCCCGTAGTTCGACACAACACAAGTCCTCGTAACATTTAAACAGTTTATTAAAACATGCAACGTTTTCGTTGTTTCCACAACGTCTGCAGAAAAAAGCAAAGTCTAAGAATGTTCACACTCAACAATGTGAGTCTTAACAAGATTTTAAATATCACATTGTTGATTGTGAACAGTTTAAGAATTTGCTTTTTCAGAAGAAGTTGTGAAAGCAACGGAAACACACACACACACGGAAGGGACGGGAGACGAACCTACGCCTATCTACATGAACTCACTACAGTATGAAGCATTTACAGAATGCGCTACCGAGTTTACTGAACAGAGTGCTGTCAGAGGCATACTTGTAGGCTGGTGACATCACCCGCAAGACAATAGTTGGCAATAGCCAAGGTATGTGTTGCGGAGCGTCTAAAAGCATGTTCATTCGCAGAGGCAGCTGGAAACACACACACACACACACACACACACACGGAAGGGACGGGAGACGAACCTACGCCTATCTACATGAACTCACTACAGTATGAAGCATTTACAGAATGCGCTACTGAGATTACTGAAGAGAGTGCTGTCAGAGGCATACTTGTAGGCTGGTGACATCACCCGCAAGACAATAGTTGGCAATAGCCAAGGTATGTGTTGCGGAGCGTCTAAAAGCATGTTCATTCGCAGAGGCAGCTGGAAACACACACACACGGAAGGGACGGGAGATGAACCTACGCCTATCTACATGAACTCACTACAGTATGAAGCATTTACAGAACACACTACCGAGTTTACTGAACAGAGCGCTGTCAGAGGCATACTTGTAGGCTGGTGACATCACCCGCAAGACAATAGTTGGCAATAGGCAGGATTTGTGTTGCGAAGCGCCTAAAAGCATGTTCATTCACAGAGGCAGCTGGAAACACACACACACACACACACACACACACACACACACACACACACACACACACGGAAGGGACGGGAGACGAACCTACGCCTATCTACATGAACTCACTACAGTATGAAGCATTTACAGAATGCGCTACCGAGTTTACTGAACAGAGCGCTGTCAGAGGCATACTTGTAGGCTGGTGACATCACCCGCAAGACAATAGTTGGCAATAGGCAAGATTTGTGTTGCGAAGCGCCTAAAAGCATGTTCATTCGCAGAGGCAGCTGGAAACACACACACACACACACACACACACACACACACACACACACACACGGAAGGGACGGGAGACGAACCTACGCCTATCTACATGAACTCACTACAGTATGAAGCATTTACAGAACGCCCTACCGAGTTTACGGAACAGAGTGCTGTCAGAGGCATACTTGTAGGCTGGTGACATCACCCGCAAGACAATAGTTGGCAATAGGCAAGATTTGTGTTGCGAAGCGCCTAAAAGCATGTTCATTCACAGAGGCAGCTGGAAACACACACACACACACACACACACACACACACACACGGAAGGGACGGGAGACGAACCTATGCCTATCTACATGAACTCACTACAGTATGAAGCATTTGCAGAACGCGCTACCGAGTTTACTGAGCAGAGCGCTGTCAGGAGGCATACCCCTACGTGGGTGGTATCATTTGCAGAGGCAATGCGCCCGATCGGGAGTTAGGTCAGAGTGCGCAGTCACGCAGCCTGTTACCATCCCAAGGTCGCCGTACAGTAACACATTAGTGCTGCAGTCGGGAATACCAAGTAACTACTGATCAGTACATCACTGCCTACTGGGCATGCTCAGACACTTAGACTCGGCACAGAGCAGACATGCATACACATGGTGCGACGGCATGGGTGGCGGAATGTGGACCGTAGTGTGTGTCCAGCCACACAACAGAAACCCCGTTGCGAAGGGGATACAGGCATGCACCCGGGGTATAGCTGCAGTCGGGCGCGGTGTGCACTGTGCTGTGTGTCTATCTACACAGCTGCCTACTAGGCATGCTCAGACACTTAGAGTCGGCACAGAGCAGACATGCATACACATGGTGCGACGGCATGGGTGGCGGAATGTGGACCGTCGTGTGTGTCCAGCCACACAACAGCAACCCGGCCATGCCATAGACATGGCCATTGCAGCGGGGAATATCTAGGTGCAATTAACCATGTGTAGGACTGGCCTACAGTTTGTTGCATGCTACAGACAACCCTCCCAAACACAGGATACCTGCACAGATGTCCTGAGGACACTGGTGAGTGGGCATGCTCACAACAGCACCGTATTGGGTGACATGAACCACCCATACATAGACTGGGAACATTACCCATGGCACAACACACTACGCCACCGGTCCCAGGTGTTCTCACACCTGGCCACTGTTAAACAGCCATGCACCATACATACTAGGGGGGGATGTCTGACAGTTCTGCCCATCACACATGGTGAGGATATGCCCCACACAGGATGCACGGCCCTCAATGGTGATGTCAGACCGTATAGTGGATCCAGTGGTCATCCACATCCTGTAACCAACACCGGCATGGGGGACCTAAGTGATGACCTCTCCACAACAAACCACACACATCATACGACCGGTGTGGTACCCTACAAGTCCTCCATGCCAGTGTTGAACACAGGCCAGACCGGCAACCGCCTAACGAATGCCTTCTCTGAGCACCCACATGCATGTCTGCAACAGGCAAACATGATAACATCAGGACCTTGTCCACCACAGGTAGGCACATGGTGTGGTGGACCCCAGCCACTGACTAGCTGTACATCAACAGTTGGAGCTGATACATGACAGAGCAATGTCAGTACCAGGAAACCATCTCCCATTCATACCGGCGTCACCATACGGCCACACACAATCATCCACGGCCGCTTGTGGGAGTGGTACTGCAGAGGGCACATGAGACAACCATAGGGCCTTCCCTAACTGTGGTAAGGACATGGTTGGGGCACACAGACTTGGCTGGAAATGGTCCAGAATGGTACAACGGTCACTGCACCCACAGACATTGTCTGCAAACCAGCGGACATGTTCCATGCATACATCCCCCCCCCCAAGAGGGGACATATCCATCCCACCAGAGTGTAGCCTCCCAAACATCTCATATGGCCTGGAGTGATCCCATATCTCTATGGCGGTTGACACAGCACCAATGGGCACCGATGGTGTCCCTGGCTGTGTGCTACCCATCCTCATTGAGGCCCTCGGCCCACACATGCGGCCACTGTGTCATGTTAGCCTTACTATGGGCTATGTCCCCAATGGATGGCATATGGCATCTGTGGTCCCACTATGCCAGGGTAGTGCTCTTATGGACTGTAGACAGCCACACCCTATCCGCTTGACAAGCCTTGTCTGCAAAGCTGTGGGGAGGTCCATACAGGTGCCCATGGATACAGACAGCGGTGTACAGCCAATACCGGAACATACCCACAACAACATAGTCAAGGGCAGATCCTGCCTCCCAAACCTGCACATCCTGTCTGGAGTGGTCACCAAGGCCATTGATGGGGATACACAGGTTTGCACACAGTACCATGACCTGGTGGGAGCGTTCAGAGCACACTCCACATGGGACTCATGGAAAAGCTCGCCAGCATACATGTGGGGACATATGTCACCCGATGCTTCTCAGAAAGGTTGGAGGTCACACCACACAGGTTTGGTGTTCCTGGTGCCTTGTCACACTCATATCTGGTCTCCAGTGGAGGCCCACAGGGCTCAGTCCTGGGCCCCCTGCCATATGGCATTCGACCTTCCAATGTGCATGCAATCATAGGGGGATTATGGCAGACAAGGTATGCAGATGACTACGCACCGGCCACCATACCCAACACCCCATGTGACACGGACATCCACCTAGGGCATCATAGACATGGATAACTGGTGCCAGAGCCATGGCCTGCTACTACATGCCAGAGAAGGTGCAGACCTACCCAGTGTGAAGGACATGTTCAGCCCAATGTCACATGTAGGTGGTAAGCCATTCCAGATGGTGGACATGTTCATGGAAATGGCTACAACACCTGTCGTTAACCTCTGTCAACACACACAATGGCAATGTGGGTGTGAAGACATTCCACTGTGGCCTCCTGGTCTGGAAGGAATCGCATCGACATCAGGGGTGTTCATTGTACCACTGTACACATCACACACCAGAGCAATGACTGCGCATAATGGCACATCTGGCCTGTAGCTAACCTGACGCCTGCAGCACTCGGAAGGACCGCAAACGTTACACAAGGCGGGGATGACGGTGCTAGGACATGTGTCACAAGCTGCACAACCAAGGGGACTCCGGCTGTAAACCTTCACAGCACATCTGCTCTGTGGTGATCTGTGCCTGGCATACACGGCCATGTCTGACCTGGGTGACATGGGCATATTCCACTTCCTAGGCTCCAGGCAAACACGGGCACAGAAGCGACTGTCACACACATCACCACAAAGATGAGTGTGACATGCTGGGGGAACAGGGTCAACGGCCGGAGACCCCCTACAACACGTAGAGGAGTGCCAGCCCATGTGAAGGAAAGGCCCTGACTGCCTTCGTCCAGGAGTAATAATGACGTGTGGATGTGTGGATATAGTTATGCGCCAGGCATCATCTGTGTGTCAGTGCTGGACGAGGGACTGGGGACTGATGGATGTGGCATCCCCATCCTGAGGGGTGTTAGCAGCCACACACAGTCATGCTAGGTCCACACATGTCGTAGGGCACATACCCTGTTATGTACATGTGCGCCTATGTTCCTATGTAGGGGTCCATGCCGGGTGCGGGTACCTGTGCTATGCTGATGTTGTGGGTACCCCACGACTACGCGTGGGGAACTAATTACAGTGCTCCCAGTAGGCACATGCAAGTACACCATCATTGTCATACGGGTTAACTGAACCAACATGGTGCTACACATGTAACCACCACGCATACTGTGTACACAGATCAATGAATGCTGCACCTGTCCTGCATGGTATGTCTGCTGCATGATGTCAGTGCACAACCCACATCACATACACACCTGTCACCAGCCATACACACACACCACAACATACACATCACGTACTATGCGGACACAGGTATCACATACACCTCTCACTATCTTGTCCACCCTGTGCATCAGAATATGTTTGCATAACCATGCACTGATGGTGTAGCTCACAGTTATGCGGCAGAGACTTCATCATATGCACAGGGTGATATGTGTGCCACAGGCATGGGCTGTACCAATGGATGACATCATGTGTGTGTGTAAGGGCCTGTGCATTGACTGGGCATGACTGTGTAGATTGCATGTGGGTGTGGTGGAGCCCTACAGTCGTGTTTGCTGTGTGTGGGTTTGTGTGTTCACAGTTCAGTCATCTGTGATGCCTACACGGGGTATGCTTGGCAGCCCCAGACTGTACAGTGCAGGTGTTACGGCTCACTGTGTCCGCCTGCCGCGACGTGACCCGTGCCTGCCTGGGGTCGCACGGGCACGACCGGGTGTAGGTACAGACAGTCCACTCTCCAATGTCACATGTCCGCTGGAAATGTGCCCACGCTGGGGCCGTCCAGGGCCACGTCCACGTGGCCTGCTCTATCCTGGTGTGGTCGGTGTAGTAGCAGCTGCACTGCTGCTGCTACCAGCACTGTGTGGGTGGGCATGGGAGGTGGCACGCACATGCTGACCTGCACCAGGTGGTGTTGCTGGCCCATGCCCACGTGCCCTATGCCTCACCCCTACCTGGTGTTCCTGCACGGACAGCCCACGCTCAAGGATGGCCATGCCTCGGTCGAGGATACCAGCCATCTCACCCAATCTCCTATCCAGAACATCGGCAAGATGCTGTTGGGCATTCGCCAATGCCTGGATGTTGTCATTCAAGGAACGGATTGCAGACCACTGCAGCCTCTGCCCTTCCTGGTTCTGCCGTTCGGCACGTGCCTGCGCCGCCATTACAGTCTGGAACATGCGTCTGGTTATACCAGCTGCTGCACCCTGTACGGCAGGTGTATGTCTAGCGGTGCTCCCCCTACGAGCAGCACCTGCCACATGCCTGCGTGGCACTGCACCAGTCATTACACTGGCAACATCGTGTGTACCCACACCTTCTGCAGCCACCACACATACTTTCTCGGTGCCAACAGACGCTGACTGACCGTCATCTATGGGCAACGGTGTTGGGGTATGTGTCGGCATCCGTACCATGTTCAGGGATGAAGGGGATGTAAGTGTGATGTTCTCCAATGGCAGAGTGTCTGCCTGTGACGACCCTGCCTGTGCCTCATGCACATGGTCATCACCACTAGTATCTGTGGGGACACTAGCATCAGCTGGACCGCAGGAGGGGAACTCACCTACAGCACCTGTCAATACAAAGGCATACCGTCAGTTACAATACAGACACACACACACACACACACACACACACACACACACACACACACACACACACACACACACACACACACACACACACACACACACACACACACAGACATCATGCATGTGATAATGCAGGTGGCATGCAGCATTCACACACCACAGACCAGTGAATGTAGACCAGACATTCCTAGTGGCAGTATGCACACTGCCCTGGTGGGAACAGTACAACAGGCAGGTGTCTTTTAGTAGGCATGCAGTACACACATTCATGGTAGTTTGCATGCATCACCGTGATACACCGTGTGGCCACGGGTGAGTTGACAGTACACATGTCTGCCGACACTATGTCATGTACACCGCAAACATGTGTGGTATCATGTGGACATGTGACGATGGTGTCCCACCGCATGCACCACATCACAATGGCTGTCATGGTGCAGTGTTATGTGTACAGTCTACAGATACAATGTATGGGTAACAGGGATGTCTGTGCAGGTGCGGTTGGTGTGAGCTGTGTACATAGCTGTACAGTGTGGAGTGCGGGCACTGTGCCACTGCACAGTAGCAGGACACAGTTATGTTTCTGTGTGATGCGTGACCTGGACGCATTACATTGCCATGTCTGTAAGTTAGTTCAGCCGCTCAGCAGCACGTATGTGGTGGATATTGGAGGCACCTGTAGTAGCTGTGGAGAGGCATTCCATGTCAGTGGTGTACTACATCGGATGTCCAGGGGGGCCACTACAGTGATGAGCCCACTATGTGTGTACAGGGTGCAACGGTGACTACCCACTGTGGATGTACTGTGTGGCAACATGCCTGTAGGTATCGACCATGGCCTTGTCTGTCTGTGTCATTGACAATTGTGTGTGGTGGACATCGTGCACATGGCCCTGTGGTGGCCCATGTGACATACAACCATACTAGTGTAAGGTGTCACATTCCCTACAGATATGCAGACAGTGTGGATGTCTGCTATGTCGTGCATAGGTCATGTCACGGTGTGACAATGTTGCAGCCAGACATCCACGTGCATGGGACATGGCATGTGCCATGTCACAACGTGCACCCGATGGAGGGGCATAGGTCACATTGGTAACACCTGTGCTCTGGCAACATCACAGCTCACTATGTGGTACTGTGTGCATACTGCAGAGGCATACCAATGCATACTACACATGCAGCCATTGTGGAACACCTACACCATTGTATGCATAGCTGAATGCACGTAACACACCAATAGGTCGTGTGGTGTCATGCCACTCTACGCTAACGGTTGTATCTACTGTACATGGGTGGTGTGTGTGTTGGGTGGTGCAACCTGTATACCGTGACTGGGGCACACACAGGTGTGCATGTCATGCCTGGACACATGGGGAATATCAATACACCATATCATGCCTTTGACTAGCAACAGACTTACCTGCAACAGACCCTTGTGTTTGCGACATGCCAGACGTACCTGTAAAGGGATGACACAAAGGTATACACATTATCCATTACTATCGCCACAGTCAGCAGTGTGCATGTCACATCATGCATCTGTGAGTTAGCATGTGCTATGCACATGTCTGCTAACACAACATAGCATACTGTAGTATGCGTCTTGTGTGGCCATATACCTGGCATGTATGGCTATATTATGTGTTGTACTATGACACCCACGCCCACGCGACTTATCATACAAACATGCAACCCTGACTTACCATGCAGCTCCAAGCTCATAGTTCGGGAGACACCCACCTCCACGATGGACGCATGGGTTTCTGCGTGTTGTTCCGTGGGTGTCCCCAGACTGGCCAGGAGCTCCTCCGTGGCTGTGAGTGGGGGCTGGGTTGGTGGCCCACCACCTGTCCCACGTTGTTGTCTGGCGATTGCAGCGTGACGCTGTCTTGCATGCCGGATCAGGTCTGTGCAGTGCCTGCGGATCTGCTGATAAGTGCGGTTGTATCCGCCCAGGCTGTTCACCCTCCTGCACAACTCCTCCCACATCTCCTGTCGTTCCTGTGCCTGCTGTGGCACATGACTAAATAACATGTCATGATTAGTATGGAGGTATGGTATGATCACCTCCTCCTCCTGTCGACTGAATGCAGGAAGCCGGGATCGTGGCATTATCTGTAAGACATAATGATGGTGGCAGGTCACATTTACACTGCTGTGCTGGCATACTGTTGGAGATATATTGCTATGACAAGTACGACATCTGCACAGTAATCTGTGAAAGGCATCGTGGCAGTGACACAGCCGATGTGTTGGCTTCACACCATTGAGCAGTGTGTGTCACTTCATATCTGTTTGCCACCCCATCACACTGTACACGCACCATGTAGATGTTAGCCAGCTGTGGACATGTGTACCTGGCTGCACCTGTGTCCATATCACTGGCATAGGTCCCCATGTGACGACGGTGCTGCTGTTCACCTGGACGCTGTGTATATGTCAGTACACATCACGCCTGTAGCCATTGTGAACGCCAGCAGTGGCACTGTACACATACACATGGACACCTGCACATGCATGTGTTGTGCCATGTACATCCACACAGCACTGTACGGGTGTTGGACAACTTGCCACAGCTCACCTGTGTTGCACATGTGATAGACATAGGGCAATGTGTAACCATGACACATTAGCAGGACAGGCCATGCATAGCATGTACACACACACATTGTCCAGAGCATCACACAGCACCTGTGACACCACAGGGGCATCACCGCCACATTACTGCTGTGTATGGTTGATAGTGAGAGTGTCTTTTGTCCATTGCACCATGTAGGACTGTGATAGCTCATGCAGCCTTGCTGGGCAGGTCTGCATGGTATGGCAGGGTATGCCACATACATGGCACTGGGTTGTGATCCACCTGGGGTTTACGATATTGGCAGGGTGGCTGTCCATTCCATATGTCAGTGCTATGTGTATATGGACATTCAACATGTCTATCGCCATGGTGTGGACACTGGCCTCAAGCAAGGTATGCTGCACGCTGCTTGCTGAGGGTGTGTCTGGTGCATGCAGGTATCACACATCCATGCATACACTGTAACCCTGGCAGGTGCTATGTGCTGGGCTATTGATCAACACAGTGCTGTATGTGGACACACACCGCTATCCCGTGCACATGGATGGTTGCCTGCACTGATGTGGGTACCACATATGTGTACATCCAGTGCCTGCTGCCACCCCCATGATGTCTGCTGCTGCACTACACACCGCCATCCCTCCCTCTGTGAATGTGGTGTTGGGCACAGCATAGGTATCCATGTATGGGGACAGGGATGTTCACATAGCAGGGTCACTGATGGTATCGTCGATCAGACCATACGCGTATGACGCACCCCTCACACATATAACACATTCATATTGTTGTTCACAACGGTGACACAGCTATATTGCTATGCCGGAGACATTCACAGCCATACATACACAGATGCATGCACGTCCATCTGTGGCATGGCCTGGACTATTGGTGTGGTTCAGCACATTACATGTTTGACTGCAGCTGGCGCAGACCTACTGTGCACATGTCTACACGGTAAGCCTGTTCTACAGTAGGCATCTGTGATGTGCTGTGCACATCTCATATCTGCACATTTGGTTGGTGTCCATCAGTCCACGGGCCAGTGGTGGGACACACAGGGATGTTGCTGAACATATATGCATGCAACCCTGTACAGCTGTAACACTAGCCTCTCAGATGCTCATGTGTCGTGGACGTGAACACCGTACACACACATGTGGTTGTGGGCTGCCGTCCATACCCATCTCCTCCTGTGGGTTGCTATCATCCCACACACTCCTTGTATTGTATGTTCAGGCTATGCACTTATGTGGGGCTTGTGGGCATGCAACGATACTATATGCCTTTGCACCCATCACAGACAATGTCACACAGGTACACCGCCAGCCGTACACATCACAGCTTGTTGTCAGCATGGCACATGTGGTACACAGATAACACATCCCCTGTGGCACATGGCCGTATGCGGGCATGTCCAGCAGTCACATACCACAGCTACCCCTACATGACGGCTATGCAGGACATGTGTCTGTACAGCTACTGTGACATGTACACGAGCAATGCCCCCTACCTACATCACATGGTACTACCTGTGGAGTATGTGTGTCTGCATCCATGCTATGGCCATAGATGACAATTGTACATCAATATGTGCAACATACCTCATTGGTGGTTGTCATGTGCACATGATCCACGTGTCAATGCATTGTTTGTGCCTGTTGGGCGGTCAATGTTGTGCATGGTTTACATGGCTGACATAGCGTACTGTGTCTGATTCCAGGTACTTCATTGGGCTACCAGCATTGTACATTTCTACAGCACATTCCAGCCATCATGTAGCCAGCTTAGATGACAGTGGGAGGTGTTCCGCCATGTGCACATATGTCACACAGCACGAGGGTGACTGACACACATTGTCAGGACTGGGTTCTGACTGCTGTGGATGTGTGTACTGGTGTTGACAACCATGACTGCACCAGATGGTGTCTTCTGGATGTGTAACATTCACAACACACACCTACATTCACATAGCAGCACATCGTCCACGACAATGGACGTTCCTGCATGAACACTGTGTACGGTATGTCTGTATGACCACTGCATATATCACTGGTAGCCACCAGCATGGCTGCCTACAACAGCGGTGTGTATCCTGTGCAAACATGGGTTACACCTGTCACAACACACCTGTGTCAGATGGCCCTGTAGTGGGTGACAGTGCAGTTCCATACATCATGTAACAGTATACATCGTGCACCAGTATGTTGCAGACA
The DNA here is from genome assembly GCF_019279795.1 of Protopterus annectens. Classification (NCBI taxonomy): domain Eukaryota; kingdom Metazoa; phylum Chordata; order Ceratodontiformes; family Protopteridae; genus Protopterus; species Protopterus annectens. The sequence continues at coordinate 166,002,613 of NC_056729.1, forward strand.
TGTGAACGGCTGTGCTAGTCGACATATGCAGACATGATACATCACCTGGTACACCGTGTCTGCCTTGCCACCTGCTATTGTGACCACCCTGTGATGACATTGTACGGCCCACATGGACTGGGACATGTGATGGCTCAATGGTGAATTAACCCTCCGGGTGTGTGTCTAGCCAGGTGTCCAGTAGCCAGTGGTCTGCACGCAGGGATAGTGTACATTGGCCTACTCTGTCACTGGGACTGTTGACTATGGTCATACTGTAGTTATGCAGGCATGTGGTGTTTGTCCAGTCTGATAGTCGTGTTCAACCACACGACCGTGGCACACATGACCTGTGGACATCTGCCTAAGGTGTGCAGCCCACATGTACATCTTCACATGCTATGCTGCCTGTGCAGCGGTGTCACATGTCTGTCTCCGGCAGGGCTGTCACAGGTAGGCACAGCATGCAGTGATGTGTGACAATGCTTACACCCTCCACTGTGCTGTACACAAACACTGCACACACAGTACAGCACACATGTCATTTATCTGCAGTGCCTGGGACCTGCCTCCATGCCCTACATGGCACACCTGCCAGTCCAGGTTGTACACAGATCATACCTCCCAGGCACATACCTGGACTGCAACACACATGGGTGGGTGGTTCCCACACCACACAGTGATTTACACACATACTGTATATTCCCAAGACACATTGCATCATAGGTAATCCATGTTCAGATACCCATGTTCGTGACTGCTACGCACATTGTGACACGCGACAGTGAATACACTGTACACCACAGGTTACATGCTGGTCGTGTTGGCATACTGTACATTGCACCTAGGACAGTTGCTACTGCTATGTATTGACAGCAACACGCCTTCCCTAGTATGGACTCCCATGTACCCACACATGCTTGGCCATGCAGTACGCATAGCTGGGTGACACATTACACGACACATACCATACCTACACTACCCTCGGCATGCACCAAACCTCCATGTGTCTGTGTGCTATGCCTACACACATCCCCCCTCTGTTTGCTGAACATCCATGCTTCTCAGCCCTGCTAGCCACACCCTAAACACACAACCATAGCAGCATGCATGGTACATACACTCTACAGCCGGTATTACTGACATCCACTGACAGAGGTAGTTGATGGCATGGCACGCCGTATGATGGACAGTCTACGTGCCTATGCCAACACTGATCACAGTGCACTTCTGCTACATTTACACACTGGTAGGGACCATGCTATTCCACACAGAGACATGGTGGTACTGGCCTTTTCACGGACGCCACAGTGGTATTCCTGTTTCATGCACACGTGCTGTATGGGCACATGTGCAGGCTGTTGCACGGTAGTTATGTTCACATGTGTGTGGTGTGTCACTTGACAGTCATGGTGTGTCCTCATGGTGCATCACATACTCCACAGCTAGCTACCTACACATGACTGCCATACATTGCAGTGTGGGCCCTCACGCAGTGTGGTGGTATGTCTCTGCTATTTGACTACATCCACATTCAATGCAGCATACAACAGTCATGCAGGCATTGCCAACACAGATGTTGCTGGCATCGTGCCTGCCAATGGGGTACCTTCCAACAATACACACTCTCACTCACTACAGGGTTCCAATCCTTGACTGGACATTGTATTAACCCTGTGGACACATACATAGTACTGCCATGCACATGTTATGTCCGGGAACACAGTCCCAATGTCACCTCAAATCTCCGTAGTTGTTGTATCCCGCCAACTTGGCTGTTACATGTCTCTGCAGCAGCACACTGCATTGACTGCTAGCCCATTCATGTACGTTGTGTACCCTGACCACCACACTACCACATCTATCACACTACGCATGGGTGGTACTGCATTGCACGTATGGGGCTGCATTTGTACACCCATGACTGGGCCATTCAGTATGGCATTGGGCCACATCCTGACATACATGCTTCACACACTCATTGACTACCTGCATGCCTTTACTGGCACCCTTGTTGGGCTTCTGTGTGCCACAGCACACCACATCCCATGCTGGCCACCTGTCATACTATTGCATGGGTGGTTGGGGTGGTACAGAGGGTATCACATCAGACATGATCCGCTCTTTGCCCTTCAGCCATTCCACTTTATGCTATTGCCATTCTACACATCCAGCATCACATCGTACCCTATGTCTCGGGATGTTACGCCATGTGCCTCCTGTACAGGTCACACAGTGGTGCAAGCATATCATGCTAACTACAACAAGTCAGGGACGTGTGACATTGCACAGTCCTCAGTCATGTGGCCCCTCATGCTCACTATTTGCATACGTACACTACCTGCTGTCACAGAGTATTGTCCATGCCTACATATACCACATCTACATACCTGGCAGCATTCTAGCTCATCCTACTCATATTGCTAACAACCATACAGGTGTCACTGTGGCAGATATATCATGTAGATATCATTGCATCAGTTACATCACACATAGTGCATACACATCACCTTTGCATAGTGACAGTCATGCAGTGTGTATCACATGGATACTGTCCCTATACATGCATATCACGTTGTACATGGTTGCTGTACACGCACATGCCCCACATGGTGCTGTGGTTGCCATATTCCACCATGGCGTGGGTACACATGTGCAGGACCACGCATTTCTGGACCGTATGTCTAGCTGATACCTTGGGTGCCCTTGTACCTGTGCCATACACACATGTACACACGGGCAGTGTTACAATAACACATATGTGGTGTACCTTACACAATAGATACAACGTTACATGTCTCAGTATAGTCATGCTGTGATGTCTACCTGGCTCAGACAGTTTACATATGCAAATGACAGTCATGTAACACATCTGTACTCACCTGCATACCACTAACACAGGGGTGTAATCTACTCTGCCATGGGCCATGTTCTCCGCATTACTGATGCATGTAGTACTCCTACATGGCGTTTGCAGTGGGCAGGGTGGGAGGAGCAGTCCTGCATGTGTGCACACATGCCACATTGCTCAGCCCGGGCGTCTGTGTGACATCCACAGACTGGACACACACCGTGCTGTGGGACATAGGTCCTGTGCACATCCCACAGGGGCACACTGTGTCACTAGTCATGTGATAGCTCCCTTGCTGGTAGGGTGACACAGACCCATGGTACCACCACAGCGGAAGTACTGTATAGACATACAGTTGACATCCACTTCTGCCGTTCAGTGGACACTACCATGGGGGGGGTGACACTACTGTGTACATTGCACATGTGTTTACACACGGCCCTGCTGGACATCATTGTGGCACACATTGCACCTGCTACGGAACGTTTGGACATGGTTACTTGCTGTTCCCTCCATTTCGGGTACCTATTCTGCTACTACACTGTCCCATATGTGCAGGCCATACATATCTTGTTTATGTACATAACATTAGGCCATCCCTCCATCATGCATGCTATGCCTGTGATACTGTCTATGATTTCTGAACATATCCATCATGACAGCTTTGCATTACACATAATTGACATAGTCACCCCTACTGCGTGGGATACGTGCACGTCATGCGCACATTCCGTATGACATCGACGGTATATGCCCATGCACATGTGTGCTGTGACACTATACATACATGGCCTATCCCCTGCTGTGGGGCTTCATTGTTCGATATCCACTGACAGCATCGGCGTGGGTGGTGCCATTGTTCTGTGTTTGGAATCCCTATGGCGGACCTTGGGTTATCACGTCTGTGTACATGTTGTCCCACTGCTGTGCACACGTTGTCCACAGTCGTTGGTATGCTCCGCGGCTTAGCATTACATAACCACCTTTCACCACTCTCTGCCTAATGGACAGGTATCTTTACTTACACACATCGTTCACATACAGTGCAGATTAGTCATACGTATCATGCGTTACACATCAGTACATCTCGTGGGTTCGACATACCTTTCCGGCCTTCGCTTCTGTATTCGTCAATATCTTCCTCTCAGTATCTCCTTTCAATAGCGTTTGTGTTCGTTATGAACATACGGTTTGAATATCCAGGGAGTCTTCCTTTTATTCGTCGTCACCTGAGGCATGTGGGTTCATCACGCCAATAGCTGTTCCTCGGTGTGTACTTATGCGCATATCACTGGTGATCCTCCTCCATTCGTACATTACCCGGGAAACTAGGCCATGGTTCATACCTCGTGTGGCCGTTAGTTATTTGCACTACCTTCGTGGGGATGGTATGTATTGTGTAATGTTTGTGTGACTGCATACGCTATGTGTGGTGTCAGGTACATTACGCTGTGGTGTTAGCCGTGGATTGTGTGTGTTGGGTATGGTATTCTGTTTGACATGTGGGTGTCCGTGTCCTGGCGGCGTCTGTCGATGGCATTGTGCATTCAGATGTGTAACATAGCTGTTATATTCCTGTACACAACGGATGCAAGGATGCATCAGCTGCTGCTAGTGTTTCCCACGCGGCTTGTGGCGGGTATGCCGCTGTCATTGGCTGCCTGTATGTTTTGCTGTGGTTTTACCTGTTATCCCTTTGATATGTGCGATGGGGTATATCTGCGGATGTGGGTGACGGCGGGTGTGGGTCTTGCATTTATACATACAAGATATGCTTGTGTGTGTGCTCCATCCCTGCTTGGGGAGCTGCAGGTTACCTGTCTGTTGTTCTGGGAATGTTTGTTTTGTTGATGTCGTGTGGTGTCGGTATCGCCTGCATGTGTGCTTCCTGCACGTATTCCTCCTCCACATCGGTTATATATCTGCGGATGTTCGTCCGTGCCTACTATCCATTGACGTTTTGTCACTGATAGTTACGGTGATTGTGGTCCTATACTTGGGACGGCCTGTATGCTACCGGTAGCCTCCTATTCATGTGGCGCTTGCTTACTTAACGGTCGTGGAACACACAGTGGTATTTACGGGACCGTAAGTGTTCACGATCGGTGCCGGGATAGCACATTCGTATTTTCGCCGTACATGCCTGATGCTGTGTAACGTTGCCGACGTATCGTGTTGAGTCTACCATATGGCCGCCATACATACGGTCATGGTTTGTACATGCGTCCTTTGCATCTCCTGTTGGCTATGGCCCTGTGGTACATTCTGGGACATTTCTGCTTTGCATTGTTTTACGTCGGCATAGCCACTGAGGAGATGTCAGTACTACTTTGTGGGTACTGCTGTACATACGCCTATGGTTCCTGTACTGTATGCCTACGCATGTTATTACACTCCGCCTGTGACATGTCACCTACATACACATTTTACAGTGGCACACACATTTAACACACACAGCGGAACACACGACAACCTCACCTCACACATACACATATTGCCGCCATGGCTCTCAACCTTCCATTTCCAAAATGAGGAACACACACATTACTAATGTGGAACAAATGGGCATAATGTGGAACACATACTAATGGCATACTAACAACTTCAGCTAAGTAGGTCATAGGATGGTTAAAATATGCTGATTTACTTACAATGAAGAACCTTTAATGAATTACTATGATTAATTTCTATTTACCAGGATGTCATTTAAATACATTCCTAACAATGAATGTTTGACAGACATTTTCAATGTGGAACTTTGAGGAACTGCGAGGAACATGAACTGTTTTAGACCCCAAATGAGGTACGTTCCTCATAATGACGTACACTTCACTGGTAATCTGGTATGCTTGCCGCTTTTGCACCGACGGTTGCACACAATACCTACGTTGGTGTACCTCCGCACTCATATCCTATGGATATGACACACATATCCCGTTACTGTACCGTGGACTGGTGATCATCCCGACACGCGGATATGTATTGATGCAGGTTGACATTTCCATGGCTGGCGTTCCCTGCTCTGCCCACCCTCCCGGATGATCGGGTTGTCGGTCACTATGTTTACTATGTGGAGATTTCGCGTCTTACTTATCTGTGAACTTGCATCCCTGGGTTCCATATTAACCTGTTGTACTTTATATCTGTGTATGTGTACATATATTTCTACATGTGTACTGATATCTATTTCCGTATCTGTGTATGCACATAAGTACATATGTGGTCGACTTGCGGCGATAGTGGCAGCATACAGCTACGCCGTGTGCTGTAGAACTGGCGTGCGGTGAGGTGTTGGCGTTCCATGCTCTGCTGGCTATTGGGTGTGCAGTGTTTGGGTGGTGCCTTTGTTGGAGTCACACATAGGTCCGGCCATACGGTACACATTACGGGCGGACATGTTTGTGTGGCGTCCATTTCACTGTGTGTGCAGGTAAGGAGGTGTCAGCCCATGGGGCCTACACTGTCAAAGTATGTGCTATGCGTTCCCTCTTTGCCAGGGTGTAGGCATATTGGGTACACCTCCGTCTACCTACTGGGGCTGGCACACCGTGTTCATGGCACTGAACGCCCTGTGCCTGTGCTTGCCTTGGCAGTTGTGGCGGGCTTGGTGGCCCTACACCATTATATCACTGCAGCAGCTGTTTCCGCAGAATCATATTGTGTAGCATACAACATACTATGAATATGTGGGCACATGTGCCTGGAGAGTACTGCAAGGCTCCACCGGATGTATCCAAGCACCGGAACCGTGATTTCAACATCCCAAACACACGCTCTATGATTATTCTGGTTTGTGCGTGTGCCTCATTATGGCGTTCTTGCATGTGTGTGTGTGCATTTCTGATGGGTGTCATCAGCCACTGCTCCAGTGCATAGCCAGCATCCCCCACAAGGTGACCTTGTGTGATGTTCCCCCTGGCGAATACCTGATACAGCTGTGAGGCATGCCAGATATGGGAGTCGTGGTAGCTTCCAGGGCTGCCAGAACACACATCCATGATAATGCCCTGCGCATTGCACATGACCTGGCAATTGATGGAGGGGTATCCCTTGCGGTTTATGTAGCGTCTACCCTGCTCCCCGGGTGGTGACTTGATTTCTATGTGCGTACAGTCGATCGCACCCAGTACCTCCGGGTATTGTGCCACACGGTGGAAGCGGCGCATATTGCTAGCCAACTCCTCCTGAGATCTGGGGAAGTTTATATACTCATGGGCATGTCGTAACATGGCATCCAGGAACTGGTGTAGTACCCTAGATGCTGATGCCTGTGAGATAACCATTATATCCCCGGTTGGCCTTTGGAAGGTACCTGTAGCCAGTATTCGCAAGCTCACACATACCTTTGTGTCCACTGGGATGGGCTCCCCTCTGTTGTGTCTTGTTCCCAGGCGTGGCCGGCACAGCTCCACTATTTGCTGTAACGTGTCCCTGTCCACCCTGTAGCACTCTACTATCTCCAGGTCTTGCAGCCCCTGGTAGGTTACCCTTGGTCTGAACACTCTCCTTCTCCTGTGAGGCCTACGGTAGTTGTCGGCACCGTCCTCCGCAACTCCGTCTGTCTCTGCCACATACCTATGCATCACGGCCACGGCGGCACCCACCATATACATATTAAAAGTTCCCCATGTGTTTACACCCTACGGTGCGGCGTTTGGGAAATCGCGCTGTGTGTTGTGTGCATTCACACTTTATACTGTTATGCTGTATACCCGGTGATGTCATTGGGTCTGTCTGTGCAGCCGTATCCATGGATTATTTTCGGTGTTTTCCGGTTGCAACTGCAACGGTATTGCCTTTAGTGTTACATTACAGTTGCCTGCATTGGCTTAGCTTTGCATCTTACATTACTGCATCCTGCAGGCACATGGCATATGATGCATTTTATCTGCAGCCGCAGTTATGCTACCTCTGTACTTGGCTGTGCTATTTCGGTTCTTTGCTCTTTGCATTTCTACTACATCCCCTACTATCTTTGCATTCATATGCCTCCCCTTTCCCGTTATGCAGGAGTCTGCATGCAGAGTTGTCAGCTGCCGCCGTTTGCCCTTCCTGGATTGATTGGTGTTGATTGCTCATTACGGCTCCAATTACACTGCTTCCGCATTTCCTCATATTCTCCGCATTACCTTCCTATATCCGTGGTTGTTGACGGGGAGGCCGTCACATGACTGGGTTGGGGAACGTAGTCATCCTCGTGCACATGCATCTGTGCGCGCATTATGTACTCTCAGCGCATCTATTTCCTCACACGCCGGTCCTGCTGCTGTGATGTGCATTGTACAGCCCAGGTTTGCTGGCCTCCAATATGCTTCCTCCTACAGTGGCACACCCCTCTGCGATTGACATGTATCTCGTGTAGGCCACTCCTCGGTGTAGTACCACTGCGCCTTTTGCTCCATCCTTACACCGGTGCCAGCTTTGCGATTCACTATTATCTGCCTCATTTGCATGGCATTGACTGCTAATACATGGTTACGGCGCCGAACACTGCCACCACTCCTTGACAACCCTTGCGCTGGGGTTGAGGCTTTCCATACATACTATGGTGTGTGGTGGCTGTACAGCTGATGTGTATTATACAGCTCTTTTAGGACATTGTCATATTATTTCATTGCTTTGCACCTTCTGTACACATATCCGGGGGTTCTGCTGTGGTTTCTATGTACATGACATTTTTGTCATTATTTACAGTTTGTGCATGTTTTCTTTGGACATTCTCGGTGCCTTTCGCCATTGGCATATTGCACCTGTATGATACCTGACGTTGACAGCCTTCCGTTACTCCTTGGTCATGTTTGGGTAAATGTAAACCGTTTTTTTCGGTTTACATTGCCGTTCTTACGCTTACGCATGCCCACGTGGATCGCTATTTGCCTTCATTTGCATGGTGCAATACCGCACATAGTGTGATTAGCATACCTACGCCGGGGGCGGCGCAGGTCCGGCGCACGCCGGTAGTGCACGTGGGATTGCATCATACCTGGATCGCTCAGTGGCCATATTTGGCTTTATAACGCCAACGCTATTCTGGCGCCTGGCGCAAGGTTCATGAATCCCGGGGATTAAAAACAATACAATTGTACAAGCTGCCTATCAAAGCCAAGATGGGTGGCAGCTCATGTACCTCAAACATCAGACTTAAGCCAACCAAACTGTACAATCCAAGTTTAATAAGAAAAAATAATACGTATACACAATGAAGGCAGATCAAGTCACAAACTCACAATCAACAATAAAGGTTAGATCAATCCAAACTTTCTCAGTATATCAATTAAAGCAGCTATATTTTATTCAAGCCATATTTTATTTAACACCACCATTTCACACACACGTCTTCTTTATTTTATGCAATAACCCACTTATATTAAAAATAAAACAAAAAACATGAAGCAAGAGTAAACTATATATGAAGTTATAATAGTGCAATTCAAGCAAAGTAATCTATTCTTATAGGATTACTATTACTCTTTAATAATATTTTGATTTTACTTTTAAGAACTTGCTCATGGCTTTAATTCAAAAGCTCAAACAAAGATGGAACTGAATCTCAGAAGAAGCCAGACTGTTCCTTGAAGAGTTTTCATTGGAAGAGAATGAGCAAATGGCATGGACATCACAGATGAATCTCAAAAATTCCTTAGTTCAAGTCAAGGAGTCGGAAATGGATGAAGACGGCTTAGCTACCAAAGGAGCAAGAAGGAAGATAAGGAAGGAGGCAACAGTTCAGGATTCAAAGGACAACTTATAGCATATTTCATCAGGTACAGAAACAACAGATGTTTCTGTTAATCAAGGGAATGTTCAAGTGGGAAGGTTACTTCCTCATTGCAAGAGAGGCCCATGTTTTAAAAGGGAACATATCATGGTATCACAATGACCAAAGATTCAGAAAACTAAACACCAAAGACTGTCAGATAAAATGGAAGTCTAGATAGGTGGATACCTGGCTTAGTGTCATGGCAGACAGGCAAAATAATGATCCAGTCAACTGGAAGATTCCTTAACTAACAAGGGCAAGTCTTTCTGGGCTTTTAATTTGGCAGCTGTGGCTGGTCCTCATGCAGATTTCCTTACAATTTCAACATTTGTGTTGGGAGGCATCCCACCATAAAATGTTGGTACAAGGACATCAAATGGGTCCCAAGTTCATTTCAGTCTTAAACCAATTCAATCCACAATCTACAACAGACTGGACAAAATAATTTCATGTGGTTTGAACTGAAACTGCTATTTTTACAGATTTAGATAAACTATTGTGGAACCATTCCCATATTAAATTAGAAATTCTTAAGGAACTCCTAAAGGTTTATCCGGACCATATGATACAGTCTCCAAATTCATCATTGAAGGCTTTACTTGTGTTTTTTCCATAAGATCCAGCACTCAATGTATGCACACTCATAGTACAAACTCATTATCATTAAAAAGGAATGAATCTGTAGGTCAGTTTATTATTTGCAAAGAAACTAGCAAGAATGTATTAAAGGCCCTTTTCATTCACCTCCATTCTACCCATGTGTTACTTTTCCTTTACTCGCTGCTCATCCCTCAGTGATGCAGTAGATATCATAAAGGGAGCTAATGACTCATGGTTTGCAAAAGTAGACACTCAATCCTTTTTCCATCTTTTACCATTCTGTCTACAGGACTGGTGCTTGCTAGGCATGGAAGTCAATGGCATGTACTTTTTTTGACATGGGCATGCCAGTGGACTGCTCTTTTTCCTGTTCTGTTTTTGAGTGTTTAAGCAAAGTTCTCCACTGTTGCTGAAGGCAGTTGAACCCATTTCATCACTGAGTTCAATACCTTCATAACATTTTAATCACAGGAAATGTGGAGAAGTGAACTAGAGAAGGCCTCCAGTCCTTTATTGACTTATATAGCTTTCTAGGTGTGTCCCTCTAGCCAAAGACAAGATTGAACAACCACTGAAGGTTTTAAACTTCTTGGGTATTGAAACTGATATAGTTCAAGGCTGTTTTCACTTACTCAAAGAAAATATTAACAAAATCTCCAGTTCTGTAAGTAATTTCCTGTTGTCTAAAAGAATAACCATAAGACTGGTCATGGAACTGTTGGGACTCCTCAGCATTGTGTGCACAGCAATAATCCCTGGTAGGACCTTTATCAGGTTGATAGTGGGCATTTTATGGAGAGGCTGTAAAAAAACAGAATAGAGTTAAAATTAACAGAAGAGTCAGAGAAGCCCCTCAGATTATGGTCCCATTTTCTCTTTGATTATAATTGCTCATCTTTTTGGCTAGAAGAGAGGGTATCAAAGATAATCAACAATTGTTCTCAAATGCTTCTGGAAAATTCGGCATGGGAGGTTATTTTAATGGCCATTGGTTCTACATGCCATGGCCAAAAATTTGTCTTATTAAAGGAGGAGGAACATCAATTTTTTGGAGATTTTCACAAGTTGGGTCTCAATCTATGTGTGGCAAGATCATCTTTGGAACAAGCACTTAATCTTTAGGTTGGATACCAAAGCTATAGTTGAGGTTCTTACAAGAAAGTCATCCAAAAACATTTGGGTCACCTCTGTTTTAAGACTGTTAGTTCTTCTTACCATGAAGATCACTATGTCATTCACTTCAGATCCCATTTTCTGATCAAAAAATAGTTTAGCTAATTTACTTTCTCAATTACAGGTCCAGGAATTAAAATTTGGCTCCACAAGCAAACTTACTTCCCATTCCTTTAGTGCAAGAAATCTGGTTTATTGGAGAAGAACAACAGTCTCCTGGTTTTGGAACTCATAGATCAGCAGCACTAAAAAAGTGGACACCTCATCCATTAAACATTTTATTTACTTTTTTTACAATGTCGAGCATCCAAGATACTCAAGGGTCAAGAGTCATTCCACATTACAGTACGTCAGCTGCATCACTGTAATCAAGTGAGTATTTTACCTACTTCAGCATCAATCTATCAGCTCTAAGCTTATTTGCTAAGATATTTGAAGTTCTCAACTTCACCAAACATTCCATAGTTGCCAGAGGTATCAATGTTTGGGCCACAGAAAAAGATTCCAGCCATACCTCTCAAATGTCCAGATTTTTGCCTCATATTTTGGTTTGTTCCTCATAAAATTTGTGATTTTCTGGCAAATCACTGGGATGATCTGAAAACTGAAGTAATTAAATAATGATATACATTTGAGTTTTAGACATCAAATCCTTCAGAAAATGTATGTCAAATCAAACTCTGTTATTCTACCAACTTTATAAGTTTATAAGAGCAACATTCAAAATATGTCCTTATTTATAGGCCTTTGTCCTCCCATTTTGTCAGACTTTTTTCAGATTTCTTGCACTTAGAGGTTAATGGTTCCAACCTTAACAAAAGACATCCCATAGAGTCATCATTATTGAAGTCAATAGTTCCTGTCCTGCACACAGTTTCTGACTCATTCTACAATTATTGCTTTTGAATTACATTATTTTCATGGTTATATCTTGTTACCTTCAGAATCAGTGAATTAATTGGCAAACATAAATGGCCAAATGTATTTTTTTACCCAGGAGGCAGACTTAATCTAAATTTCCAGAAATAAAACAGAGCAGGTAGGCATCTGTCATGAAGTTTCACTTCAGAGAAACAATGACCCTCTCATAATGTCAAGTATCTTCGGGTAAATCAATCATTAAATTAATTCCACAGCTAAACCCCAACAGCTTAATCTTTGTCTATAGAGATGGTTGTAAGATTGCCAAACCAACCTTTCCAAATAATTTAGAGGAGCTCTAACCAACCTAGGCATTTGCTTCAACCCATAATCTTCCTAGTCATTTAGAATTGGTGAGAATTCCAACATAGCAGCACTAGGACAATCCACTGAGGTCCTCAGGAGGTTAGGTAGGTGGCCTTCCAACTCTTATTTAAGGTATATCCTCAGTCTAAAATGTTCATGTTCATCAAATCTTACTAGTCTTTCAGACTTTCATCCTTATCCTTGGACATTACTTCATCTCTCAAGCTTATCTCAGAGTGGCAATTCAAACAAATGATGCAAACCTTGGACTAGATTGTGTTAAGTTTCAGGTAGCTTAGAAGGAAATTCCTGGATTAAGATCAAACCAATTACTCCATTACCTACCTTTCTACCTTCAGAAAACTGAACCTGTTCACAGACATATTTATTTATTATTATTTATTTATTTGATATTTGTTAACTGGGTTAGTCCGACAGGGCAGTAGAGCCCTTTTTCAGTAGAGATCAGAGGAGAAAAGCTCCACAGAGAAACAAATACAAAAACAAAACATCATACAATATTAATATACAAGTGTATCTACACAGGAGAAACAGAATGCAACTTATAAATGAAAATATTAGAATACAAGAGTAATATTGAGGGTTTAAACAGACATGTTACATATTAAGTATATAACATATAATATAAAAACTTAGATTCTATATTGTTATTTTGTATGTTGGAGAGAAATACCTTGGTTTTGCTCCTAAGAGAGAATTAATATATTACTTTCTCAGTTATTTATCAACCATTAAGCATACATACTCTCATGTATCCATAGCTTGGGCCATCATTATTCCTACACTAATCTAGAAAGGAGCTTACTACTCCTGGGCTATTGAAAAAGCTAGAACACTAATTAACCACTGGATATCCATAGCAGCTTCATTATTAGATGTATCAGTAGTGGAACACTGGAGGTATGACACAGACGCAAGTTGTTGAAAATAGATGGAGTCCACTTATCTGAATTTGGTCTGGATTTATTCAACCTAAGCTTATCCTTGTTCTTAGATGAATATTTTATCACAGCTCAATGAACATGCACTGACTGAAAGTTCATTATATTTAGATTTCTAATGTTATATTCAACTGTAATCAATATTAATGTCATCAAGTTCAGTTGTTATTTAAACAGTTAAAAAATGTAAAAGGTGGGATCAGGCTGGTGGCTGGCTCTTCATAACCTCAGCATCCATTTCTTACACTTTCCCCCTTTTTTCCTTATTTGAAATATGACTTCTAAAGAATTCAATTCCTAATGGAGCTGCAGATACAATGTCAAGATTTGTTGGTGATAGTTTTTTAATCAAATCAAATTAAAGGCCATCAAGAGGGCTTCATCTTACTCCACCCAAAAATAACAGGCTTGTGATTGTAGTAGTGTCATTCAAGTTCTAAGATTCAGTGTTGCTTATAGTGTTGATATTTACAGTCAATTGAGACAAATTTTTAACATGTGTTTTTGGTTATGGTTGCACCTGCAGCACCATAAGTTGGGTATTCATTTGGGAACAGGGCTAAGTGTCATGGCTATTTTATATGTGCTGACTGTAATGCTGATTAATGTGTTGTTAGCTTGTGGTTCATTTAACTGCATTAGAAGGATCTATAATGGTGTCTCATACATTCAAATCATAACCACATATTAAATGTATCTTCGCCCTGACTTATGACACTTATAGTTAGAGCTGAAGATTTCTGAGTATCAACAAATGACTTTTTGATTCTTGTAGTGAACTTTTTTATTCTTGTATAGATCAAATATCTTGTTTATGGTTCTTGTTTGTGAGTACTAATCCATTCTACATTTTCTTTGAAAAAAGTAATTTCTGGCTCTATCAGCACTACCTTCTAACCAAAATAAAAATAAATTAATTATTATATTCTCTTCTTTACTGCTTTCATAAAAATAAGTAGAGGACATAACACTAATTTAGGGTTTACCCTGCCTTTTTCCAAATGTGGAAGCTTCTGTGTAGAAGCATACGTAGATGATATTCCTTTTTTCTTCATCCAACTCCTAGCATACCAAAAGATTCAACAGAAGGTAATATATTTAATTTACACATCCATCAAATATTATTACTGGCTGAACTGCAAGTCTTACAAATGTATATACAAGGATATTCACACTCCAGCATTTGCTAGTGGATATCATATCCAATCTATGACTGATTGACTAGTCAATACTTTAAGTGATACCTACTTAGAATCCCTTTTATGTGGTAAGTTATTTCTTCCATAATGTATTCAGATGTTGCATTACTGGGAAGTATGCAAACCATAAGAATGAGGAAAAAATAAGTACAATACCGAACTCAAAAGAAAGGTATGAAAAAGTCAAATGCTTCATGAAATTATAGAGATTTACAGAAACAACCCCAACTATTTCTGGGGAAAAAAGATTATATTTCACTTAAGCGTTATGAAGAAAAACATCTATTTCTAAGAAGTCAAGATATGGTTGCCATAATGTTGTCACTATGAGATGAAGTTGGTCATGAACCAGTAAAAGACAGATATTAAGCACTCAGCTGAGAGAAAAATTAATGGTGTTTCATATATATTAATAATTAGGATGTCACAGAATGGATACTTGTTATATACAATGATACACATTTAGACAGTCTATGTACTCCTACAGAAATCTGAAGAAAGATTTTACATTATAGATATAGTATTAAGTGGACAAAATCCTAGAGCATGGGTCTAAATTTGCCCATCAAATATGGATGACAGCAAACACTTTATAATCGAATGTGAAACAGCGAACATTAAAGTACCGAAAACACGTAACATCATAAAATAATTCATCGAATGGCCATAGTTGGCCAACATCACAAACATAATAAACCAAGGAGGGCCGTGCCTCTCACACACACCCTAACTATATATACCAACTCTCAGATTGCACTACTGTGGGGAAAAGGGCAAATTAAAAAAAAAGCTTATTTTGCTTACATAATTCATCCTGGTACTTCTTGGTAGTTGGCCAACTATGGCCATTCAATGAATTATTTCATAATGTTAAGTATTTTCAGTACTTTAAACTTTCACTGTTTCATGTTCGATTATAAGGCGTTCTCTGTAATCTGTATTCAATGTGAGAACATAGATCCCTAGAGCATAGCCCATGTGATAATTTCTATATATTTTCTGCTTGACTGAGCACATCTACATCATCTCCCTTTGTTTATTCATGATAATGACATTTATTTAGCTGAGTAACTGGTTGAAATTGTGTGCTTTTTAAACAGAAACAATACTTGGAAGGGAGAAGCATACATGTTCAAGCCCTGTGAATGCTAAATAAAGGATTTTCCCACCACAGTAGTAATTAAGTGTGACAGCAATCTGTAATAATGAAGTAGACAGTAGATTTCACTGTTATTATTTTGTTTTATTTTTTTTCCTATAAAAAATAACTGAGTAGAACTAACAACTATAGAATCACATTTCACTAAAAAATCATCT
>NC_056729.1:166023680-166038680 GCF_019279795.1 Protopterus annectens
AGAAGAAGATGATTTTGAATTAGAAAGAAATGTTTTTTGACAGAGGGTACCTCTCTGGTTTAGTCGAAGAATTGGCCAAAGAAGTCAAATAAGGCAGACAAGGGAGATTTTTTTCCTATATTAAGGATAAAAGACTTGTCCAGTATGGACAACCCTGGGCAGCTATCTGATGTTGTAAAACAGTTAGTTAAAGAAGTAAATAAGGCTTTTGAGTCTGCTTTCACTACAGACTTTAGTGGGGATGCTTTCCTTATTAGGAACAGTCTGAAAAAGGAATGGGACAGGTTTTCCCAGTTTTCTGATTTGAATGACATTAGCAATACATCTTTGATTTGCACATTCAGAAATATTAAGAACCTTGAAGAAAGGAATTATGTTAATAGGAGTAAATCATAACAAGCAGGGGGCATTTAAATGCGGTAGGTGTCCCCAATGTCCAGTTGTTGGACAAGATGAAGGGGTGACCGTGGAAGCCCGCAACATATACATTGCTACTAGATACACTTCATGTGAGTCCTCTGGTTTGGTTTATATAGCAATGTGTGGAATTTGTCCTACATTCTATGTAGGCAAAACTGAAAGAATGTTGAGGAGAAGAATATATGAACATATGAGGGATATTCGTACCCAAAATTTAAATAATGCCCTTTATAAGTATACATTAGATTGTCCTACAGCAAAATTAGTTTTTTTATGTATTTGAGGAGATCCCCCATGATCTAAGGGGAGGTCAACGGGAGGCTAGAATAGAGTATAGTGAATTATACTGGCATGTTACTTTAGAGGCATATTGGGTGCCTGGTTTAAATGAGAATATGTCCCTTGCACCAGTCCTAAAGTTGAGGGCTGCAGGATTGTAACTATGCATGGGTAATTAATTTTTTTTTTTACCATTGTTTTTATTATATATATAAGTGAGTTTCCTGTCTTTTCTAATCTATTTATTACCAGGTTTTGCATGCTTGGCACGATTTTCACACTGCAGTGTTGTGTTTATGGGTGTTATATTCATGAAAATAGCTTAGGAAATTATATTTTTTTTTATTCTGATTTAGTGTGAAATTAAAGTGATGTTAGGTAGGAATTTTATCTGTTCAGAGAGTGTACATTTTAAAGTTTTGATGGTCTATTTAAAGTTTTATTAGGAGTTGTTAATCAAGTGTAGGTTAATTAATGAATGAACTATATACTGGGAATTAGTTATGGTTTCTGGTGTTCATTTCTGAAAAAGTATTGTGATGAAAACATACAATAAATTGTGGTGTTAAAAAGGATTCTTGAGTGCCAGTTTTGCTATGTGTCGCATTGGACTTTCTGTACTTATGCAACTTTGGAATGGTTGGTATTCCTTGGTCTGTGGTGAAATATCAATAGTAAAACTTTAAACAGACTGTCTAAAAATCTGGACAAAGCCTGACAAAATGGGGATGGGCAAAGATAGGGACATATTTTAAATATTGCTCATATAAATATACAAAGTTGCTAGAATAGGGCTTGTGTTAACATGCATTTTCCAAAGGATTTAAGTCTGAAACTCAAATGTATGTCAATCCTCAGATCGTGCTAACGATTTGCTAGAAAATCACAAATTTTATGAGGAACAGACTAAAAATATGAGGCAAAAATTTGGACATTCTGCGAAAATCTGGAGAGTTGAGAGGTATGCATGGAACTAGTCTACACGGCATACCTCTCAACCTTTTAGAGCAAGAAATCTGGAGAAAAACATTAATAATGAGGGGACAAAGGGTCAAAACTAGGGGTACTTTTTAAATATTGCTCTTACAAACTTAGAAAATTCATAGAACAATAGGTTTGCAGAATGCAGCTTTGCTGCCCTGCCCCCCAAATGAACAGTATACATCATAAGTCATGCAGACCATATCTTTCAACCTCTAAGAGCAAGACAACTGGACAAAACCATATATTATGGGTAGAAAATGGTCAGAAATAGGGATACTTTGCTCTTTTAAACTGAGGAAATTAATAGAACAAGAGTTCTGCAGCAGCAACAGTTAACAGATGTTCATACCGTTCAAACTGTTACACGATACTGCTCAGCATCTTAGCACAAGAAATCTGGACACATTTTAAATATTTATTTTATTAACTTAGAAAATTGCTAGAATAACAGGATTTGTGGTACAATGCATTCTCTGCAGGTTATGAAGTTTGAAACTCAAATGCCATGTCATTATTTAGGGACTTTAATCCTTAGATCATCCCAGTGATCTCTCAAAAAAAACCTAGTTTATGAGGAATAGACCAAAAATATGAGGCACAAACTGGACATTGTGCAAAAATCTGTACAGTGGAGAGGTATGCTAGACCAAATTTCAAAATAGGAACAAATGTAATATCCTCTGCTCTGTGTTCAGCATTCAGTCCCCATCAGTTTCCCTAGCTACATGGTTGCCTTTGCATATAGATTCAGGGTTGTCAGCATGGTGAAGATGCAAATTAAGTCTGAACTCATTAGAATAGCTGAATTCCAAAAAGTTGGATCTATGTAGGGATGTTCACATCGAGTAGGCACTCCCTCAGTGTTTATCTTTATGGGATGGAAACTGTGATTACTTATATCATCAGGTGGGTGTGTCAAGTTACATACAAGCAATAATGCCCAACAGGGTGTGTGCTCATTAACCCCGTGTACTGTCCCTTGGTGCCTTTGTGCTTAACACCGAGCACACTATGACATGATAGGAATTCCTTCATGTTAACCCAGAGTTCCTTCCTGCAGCACAAGTAAGTTTACAGCCCGTAATTTCATGCTATTGGTAAAAAATAAGTTGAGGAAGTAACTGAAGGTTGTCAGTTACCTTCTCAACTTAGGATTTAGAGTGGTGTTACCTGAAGGTCCTATTGGACTTTTTTGTTAAAATCAGCTTTGAATGCTCCCTGTCTTTTCTCCAGATTACAGCAAAGCCAGCCCCGTGTGCATTTCCTCAATCAAGCGGTGGCAGCCAATCAGATTCTTACAATCTGAGCCACCGCTTGCATAACTGATGTGCTGTGGTCGTTTTTTTTTTTTCTTTTTCAGGATTGTCCTGCTGTTAAAACTTGTGCGGTATTGCACTGAGTTCCGGGATTGTAGGTCTAAGGGGTGGTATGCTGAAATATAAAATATCAGCCTGAGGTTACGGATATCTTCTTCAGCTCCCTTGAACTACTGAGCTTAGTAGACTATGCTCGAAAACTAAATGTATGCTGCTTGATTTCCTCATGTATTTCCTCAAAGTGAGTTCAATTCTGGTTTGAAATGTTCAGACTTTTTTCAGAAAAAATTAAAACTAATAATCTCCTGTTTTTTGTAAAAAATAACAAACTCCAAAATGTTTTACTGTGAAATTACATCCTGAGCATGTTGTACCTGTTGTCAGAGTCTTTGACTTGAAATCTGTCAGTTTTGCTTTCAGATAGCTGTAGTTTGCATCCTTAGATGGTGTTGTTTGTAGGTTCCATGCTCCAACTGCCATGTCGCCTGGTCTTTGTTACATTCATGGAGTCTGAGCTGTCATCGGAGTTAAAACCCGGCTGGATTTTTCGGAGCAGCAGCTCCATGGCTATACCCCATGATCCGGTCCATATACCTAAAGCACGTCTTCCCTGTACAGTCTCTGTCATGCACTATTTTCTTTTGGGGGATCAGTGATAGATATGTGAAAGTTGTGCTGCATAGGTATTGTGTCACTGTTGGACTACTGACTTGCAGGCATCATTGCTATTTATGTGTTTGTTACGTCTGCAAGATTTGCGGTTTTATAATATAAATATTAGCTTTAATAAAACTTATGTTACAATTATTGCAATACGTTGTACAACTCTGGCTGGTGCTGATAATAGTTTACTTTTCTGAGTAATACAACATTTTGTCTCCATTATTGGGTGCATATTTTTGTTAATGATCGTTATCCTGTTTGCATACTGGATTTTCTGTTTTCAGGTGTCATACACTGCATGTTTCTGCCAAAATCTGTACAGTTGAGAGGTACTAACAATTGCTAACTGGCTTTGTTTACATCTGGGATCATTTCAGGTAATCTGTTGCTTAAACTGATTCATGTATTCATTTTGTTTGTAGTTAGCTTGATTTCTGTTTATATGCGAGTTATATGTATTTTAACTGAGAATACTGATCCAGACTATTTTTAGGGTCAGCCCAGGAATTTATAACCATCAAAAACAAAAGTTTAATTTAAGGTAGATACATACAGTTAACAAAATATCAAAATGTTTGTAGTACTTTGAACAATATGTGTAATAGTTAAAGGTAAAAGCTAATAGTTAGTAGGGACAGTAAGGTTTATGAAGTAGCACTCTGTTGGAAGGATTATGAGGTAAGGCAAGGCATTGGTCAGTCGAATATTTTCTGTCCAGGGTTCTTGTGATGATGTTACGTGCAATGTTACTCTGCTTAACATACAAGGCCATGTCAAACAAACCTTTTAATCCACATTACAAGAAGTAGTATTCCACATTTTGAGGATGGTAGGTTTAGACTATAGTTTCAGTTTTACACATGATATACTCACATGCGTGGGGATACTACACAGGTTATTCTGGTGACTTATACCTTAGGGTAATGCTTGAAATTGTCCACATTTCACCCATTGTCCCCATAAAAAAATACAGATATGGCGGGGGGTAGAGGACATTCTTGGGAATTGGCTATCTGGTAGAGTACATTCCCCTGTTGAGCTGAAGTGTGTTGTTTTTGCAGGGCACATTGCCTGTCAGCTTTACACATTGATGTTTTTATATTTTCTGCATTGAAGGGGTTTGTCACATACTAGGTGCAATATATTTGCTTTGCACTATCTTTCATGGTAAATTGTACTGAAACACATTACCTTCAAGAACTTGCATTAGTAGAAATGTTAGATGTTGCAGTAAGTTTACCGTTGAGGTTAACATGAACAAGCTAGGAATATTTCACAGTTCCCAGTATTTCACTATACTAGACTAGAAGCAATCTTCCATAGCTCAGGAGAACATTAATCGCCTCTATGCTTTGTCCGGATTTCTTGTACTAGGAGTTTGAGAGGCATGTATGGCTATTATGCTTATGGCTTCAGTCTATTAGGGACTGTGACCGATTTGTGATTTGATTTGACTCAGGAATAAGTAACAGCAAGGAGGGAACAAGGCTTCTCCATATAAGTTCAGAATTGTATGCATCCATCTGTTTATATATAGGGTGTTTGGCCTTATTTTGAGGTATTTTTATTTAAAGTATGTTTTAAAAAATGCAATGTATACTGATTTGTATTGGGCTGTTCTGTGTGCCCGGGGTTCTGATTTATGGTGTTCCAGGACTTGACTTCTTTTTATTCTTCTTCTTCTTCTTTCGGCTGCTCCCGTTAGGGGTCGCCACAGCAGAACAACTGTTTCCATTTCCTCCTGTCCTCTGCATCTTGCTCTGTCACACCAACCACCTGCATGTCCTCTCTCACACATCCATAAACCTTAACTTAGGCCTTCCTCTTTCCATGTTACCTGGCAGCTTCATCCTTGGCATCTTTTTCCCAATATACTCTGCATCCCTCCTCAGCACATGTCCAAACCAATGTAATCTTGCCTCTCTGGCTTTGTCTCCAAACCTTCCAACCTGGGCTGACCCTCTAATATACTTATTCCTAATCCTGTCCATCCTTGTCACACCCAGTGCAAATCTTAACATCTTCAACTCTGCCATGTCAAGCTCTGACTCCTGCCTTTTTGTCAATGCCACTGTCTCCAACCCATATAACATAGCTGGTCTCACTACCCTCTTGTAGTCCTTCCCTTTCACTCTTACTGGTACTCGTCTGTCACAAATCACTTCTGACACTCTTCTCCACCCACTCCATCCTGCCTGTACTCTCTTCTTTACCTCTCTTCCACACTCACCATTACTCTGAACTGTTTATCCCAAGTACTTAAGCTCATTCACCTTTGCCACCTCTACTCCCTGCATCCTCACCATTCCTCTATCCTCCCTCTCATTCACACACATATATTCTGTCTTAGTCCTGCTGACCTTCATTTCTCTTCTCTCTAGAGCATATCTCCACCTCTCCAGGGTCTCCTCCACCTGTTCCCTACTCTCACTGCAGATCACAATGTCATCTGCAAACATCATAGTCCACGGGGACTCCTGTCTGATCTCGTCTGTCAACCTGTCCATCACCATTGCAAATAAGAAAGGGATCAGAGCTGATCCTTGATGTAATCTCACCCCCACCTTAAATGCATCCATCACTCCCACCGCAGACCTCACCGCTGTCACACTACCCTCGTACATATCCTGTACCACTCTTAAATACTTCTCTGACACTCCCGACTTCCTCATACAATACCACAACTCCTCTCTAGGCACCCTGTCATATGCTTTCTCTAAATCCACAAAGACACAATGCAACTCTTTCTGACCTTCTCTGTACTTCTCCATCAACACTCTCAGAGCAAACATCGCATCTGTAGTGCTCTTTCCTGGCATGAAACCATACTGCTGTTTGCTAATCATCACCTCCCTTTTTAACCTAGCTTCCACTACTCTTTCCCATAACTTCATGCTGTGACTGATCAGTTTAATCCCTTTGTAGTTACTACAGCTCTGCACATCACCCTTATTCTTAAAAATCGGTACCAAAACACTTTTTCTCCATTCCTCAGGCATCCTCTCACTTTCCAAGATTTCATTAAACAATCTAGTTAAAAACTCCACTGCCATTTCACCTAAACACCTCCATGCTTTCACAGGTATGTCATCTGGACCAACAGCCTTTCCGTTCTTCATCCTCTTCATAGCTATCCTTACTTCCTCCTTGCTAATCCACTGCACTTCATGATTCATTATCTGCACATCATCCAACCTTCTCTCCCTCTCATTCTCTTCATTCATCAACCCCTCAAAGTACTCTTTCCATCTGCTCAACACACTCTCCTCACTTGTGAGTACATTTCCCTCATTATCCTTTATCACCCTTACCTGCTGCACATCTTTACTAGCTCGGTCCCTCTGCCTAGCCAATTGGTACAGGTCCTTTTCTCCCTCCTTAGTGTCCAACCTTTTATACAACTCTTCATATGCCTTATCCTTAGCCTTCGCCACCTCTCTCTTTGCCATGCTCCTCATCTCCTTATATTCTTGTCTACTTTCTTCATCTCTTTGACAATCCCACTTCTTCTTCGCCAATCTCTTTCTCTGTATACTCTCCTGTACTTCTTCATTCCACCACCAGGTCTCCTTGTCCACCTTCCTCTTTCCAGATGTCACACCAAGCACCCTTCTAGCCATCTCTCTTACTACCTCTGCTGTAGTTACCCAGCTATTCAGTAACTCTTCACTGCCACTCAGTGCCTGTCTTGACTCTTCCAGGAACATCACCTCATAATTACCCTTTTTCAGTTTCCACCATTTGATCGTTGGTGCTGCCCTCACACTCATCCTTCTCTTCTTGATCACCAATGTCATCCTACAAACCACCATCCTATGCTGCCTAAATACACTTTCCCCTGCCACCACTTTACAGTCTCCAATCTCCTTCAGATTGTCCCTTCTACATAAGATATAATCCACCTGTGTGCATCTTCCTCCACTCTTGTATGTCATCCTATGCTCCTCCCTCTTGTTAAAATATGTATTCATCACAGCCATGTCCATCCTTTTCACAAAATCCACTACCATCTGACCTTCTGCATTCCTTTGCTTAACACCATACCTACCCATCACTTCCTCATCCCCTCTGTTCCCTTCACCAACATGCCCATTGAAATCTGCTCCAATCACCAGTCTCTCACCCTTGTGTACAGTCATCACCACTTCATCCAACTCACTCCAAAATTTTTCTTTCTCATCCATCGCACACCCAACTTGTGGAGCATATGCACTAACAACATTCATCATTACACCATCAATTTCCAGCTTCATAAACATCACTCTATCCGACACTCTTTTCACCTCCAAAACACTCTTAGCATACTCTTCCTTCAGGATAATGCCTACACCATTTATCCTCCCATCCACACCATGCTAAAACAATTTGAAACCACCTCCGATACACCTAGCTTTGCTTCCCTGCCATCTGGTCTCTTGCACACACAATATACCAGCCGTCCTTCGGTTCATCATATCAGCTAGCTCCCTCCCTATACCAGTCATACTGCCAACATTCAAAGTTCCAACCCTCACTATCACAGTCCTAGCCCTTACCTGCCTTCAGGCATGCCTTCCGCTTCCTCTCCTCCTTCGGCCAACAGTAGCCCAATTTCTGCCAGCACCCTGCTGGTCAACAGTACTGGTGGCGGTCGTTGTTAACCCAGGCCTCGACCGATCCGGTATGAATTTCTGTACAGTTTTCTGCATGTGTGATGTGGCAAAATTTTATGCCAGATGCCCTTCCTGATGCAACCCTCCCCATTTATCCGGGCTTGGGACTGGCACAAAGAAATGCACTGGCTTGTGCATCCCCAGTGGCTTCTTTTTATTACAATGCTTAATTTAAAAGTATATTCTGGTGAGGGATTAATTCAGTTTTGTTGTATAATAATTATTGCATCTGCCAGTCATGAGTTAGTGAATCAAGTGTAATTGTTCTTTAATCCTGCAACTTGTCATGACAAAACCTTTGGTACCAAGTGTGTGTGTTACCCATGTGCCAATATTTTTTCTGCATACTGTCTCAGCAAATATTTTTTTTTGTTGAGAATTATATTATAATGCATACTATTAGACAAACTATTTTTAAAAAATATCAGTTTATATGAAAGGCTTAGGAGGTATTTTATGTTGTTGACATTTACCATTGCTCAGCCATATATTTAGGACAATATTACTGCGTCTTTCACTGCTGTGTCTTATTCTACCCAGAAGGCTGGTTAGGTGACATAAAGTGATTTATTACTTTTGGAGTAATTCTTACATGCACCAGGTTATATAATGAATGCCTATTTATCACCTGTGTGTGAGCATGCAGAACCTTATTATCTCTCTATACTCCTCCCTCATTAGGCCAATAATTGAGTACAACACCCCGTTTTGTATGTACCTCTTCAAACACCTGCACCAGCTGGAAAGGCCAAAGAAATACCTCATAAAAACAATCCATGGCCTCCAGCACCTGTCCTATGGTCACAGGCTCAAATCACGATCACTCTGCACGGTATCGTACAGATTGCTTAGAAATGATCTGTGTCTCCCCCACAAGGTGATTGCTGAGCCTGGCCTACTAGAGGTGCCCCATATCCATAAGTTTAACTCCTCACATATTACCAGTTTGAAAGGCGTAAATTTGATATACATTAACAAAACCTGCTGGAGAGACTTCTTACACGCATCAGAGTAGATCGCTGACCCTCTTCAAGTACAACCTTGACGAGTGAATGGGAAACCACATAAATAAATACATTAGGGTGAAATGTCCCACTTGGTGTATATTATGATTAAATAATTCAGTATGGTTTAAAAATGTCATCACTGCTGAATTTTACCAAGGAATTCAATTTATTTGTATTGTAGTCAATGAACAGATAATATTTTTAGGGGCAAGATAGTGGCTGAGCTGTTCCCTGCAAAGTAACTTATGAGAAATACAAGAATGTTGTTTGGTAAGAAATTGCATTACAGTTGCAATGAGATTGCTTGGGTGAATGTTTTGTTTTGGTGCATGTACATACCAGCATGTGTTACTGATGGGTCATTTGATGTAAATTTCATTCTGGCATTTGGCAATGCATTGTCTTATTGAACAGGTCGCTTGGGGGAATGCTTCATTTTGGTGGTTGCACATAATAGCAAATGTAACTGAAGGGTTATGTGGGGGAATGTTTCATTTTGGTGATTGTGCATACCTCAATATTTTACTGAAGGTGGTTGCTTGGGTGAATGTCTCATGCTGGTGCACCTGTATACCTGGGCATACTAACGAAGAGGTTACTTAGGGAAATGCTTTATTGTGCATCAGGGAAGTGATTGTGCATACATTGTCAGACTGCTGAAGTGACCACCGGGTAACATAGTTTACTGTGCCATTTGGTGCTTCTGCATATACAGCTGGACAGGGGCAATTTTTATTTGCAGACAAAGGCAGAAAATCTATAAAATAATACTTGACCGCATATATTATGGAAGTTTGGCATACCTTACAGACAAAAGATATTGGCCAGACAGACCATTTCTATGATTATTTATTTATGTGTTCTAGTTAATGATTTTTTTGTAGTTAACCTGAGTGTGTTTGCATAAATAGTTGGTATGGTTGTGTAAGTGTCAAGCACAATACTGTTTATAGCTGGCTTTTCCTGACAGATGGTAATGACTCAGTCTTACAGAATAGTTGCACCATGAATGTAATAAATGTTTGCTCAAAAGGTCATGTGGAGCTATTAACACATTTTGTTAGAGCATGCAGAATCTTGCAGTTAAGACATGCAGATGATTATCACATTATTTGTGCAGTTACAGTACAACACTGAGTCATTAGCACTTGTCAGGTAAAATCATTGGCAGCTGTCACTTTTATTCACATTACTAAAAGTCATTATCATATTGCAAGCACAGGTGTGGGACACTCCATATGTTTGAGTGCTACATATATTTTTCACATTTAGTTCTAAAAGTCTGGAACTTGTCAACTTGAAGACAGTTTTAGTACTTACAAGATAGAAAAAGAACATTGTTGCTATGCTGTACACATGTCCAGATATCACAGTTTGTTTGGGACCATGGTTATGATTATTATTATTTTGGGGCATGTGTACAACATGTACTAATGAAGATCTTGTGTTGGTGGATGAATCATGGGGGGCATACCCAGCCACCATGGATCGCAGTTGGGAACTTGAAGACTCTTCAGCTTGGTCCCATAGTGCTGCTGTCCTAGGTAAGCATGGCGTCAGGGGTGCCACTGTGATGCAATATTTCCCTCCAGGAAAGGACACATGCAAAAAGACAAAGCCTGGGCCAGTCTTGGTCTTTTCACATGTTGTCTTGCTGTAGCTCTCCCCTCAGTCTTACTCCCCTCAGGTGTAGTAAATGTATGTAGGTCAGGGCAAGAGGTTTTACATTAGCTCCCCCCTTTCAGTCCTTATGGCCACTGCTGAAAGGACACATGTAAATGGAAAAGGCAGACGTAAGGCAGAGTGCTGGCATTGCATGCAATCTGGAGTCATTGCTGCTACCAGCAGTCTGAGTGGGTAGCCAACACCGGTATCGGACACTTCACATGCCCACGAGCTGAAGCCCCATGCCTGTCCTCAGCATATTAGTGGAGTGGCAGTCCTTACCCTGCTTTTTCCATTTACATGTACCCTTTCTGTGCCCCCTTGTCAGTTATTGCATGTAATTTGGTGTTTTCACGGGTGGTAGGTATGTACCTTTGTAGTGTCATCACTACTAATGTACCTTATGGAAAGAATAATGCCCCTGTGGATAAAAGTGAAAATTTAGATAGTCTAACCAGGTAATGCATTATGATATACATATATATGTCATCTTCCAATACATCTGTCAAACAAACATCAGTAGTAATCTGTTTGCTTTTTCTTTCCTGTGCAGGTTCATCCACCTTCTGACACTGACATGGCTTCACAAGCAGGACAGCAACAAGTGAGAGTGTGGATATGTGGCCATTCCTACATTCACTGGGCTGCCAGCCAGGCCTCCATAACTAAAAATCACTACAACTTGAGCTTCCCCACATCCAGTGTAAAGGAATACTGAATTGCAAGAAGAGGTATGCATTGAAGCAGAGTACTGCAGTTGTTGGAAGAGAAGTGTTCCATCTACCCTGAGACCGACATCCTTGTGCTGCACATTGGAGGGAATGATGTCATCAGTCAACCACTCAGAAGGCTATGGTTTCAAATAAGAGCAATTTTTGAACAGCTGCAGTCGTGGTGGCCATGTTGTCATTTTGTGTGGTCTGACATAATTCCTTGCCAGCTATGGAAAACAGCAAACAGTCAACAGGCAGCGCACAAGGCCAGATGTTTACAGAATGGGTTCATGCATGGCTTGATGCACAGGGTCACTGAATCTACAATCTGCCATGACAGCATCACCACAGAAGTTGTTCACCTGTTCAGAAGCGATGGCGTTCACCTTACTGAGGAGGGAATTGCGTTGTTCATGACTGACTTCCACAATGGCATGAGGAAAGCTATGCAGGATTGGTAACACGCAGTTTGTTAGAAGAATCGAAAACACCCATGACCAAGTAGCACCAGTATGGTAAGTAAAATTGTATTATGAATTGTGTTGTGTAAAATGATATTTTTCTAAGTTTGGCAAATAACTGTGGGAAGGAGTTGGTGAAGATGCTGAGAAAGAACAACTCTTTCAGGAGAGTGCTACCATGTACAATTGAATATATCAATAACCATCCTGCAATACTTCATTTTTTATTCTTCTGTTATCAGTCATGTGTAGAGGTTAGATGACAGGAAGGGCTTAATAATACAGAACTTGATCCCTTAGGTCCATTGCTGAATGGACACATGTAAAGAGAAAAGGCATAGGTAAGGAAGACAGTTAACACTGAAGAAGGTTGTGAGACTGTAGTGGTATCAGCTGTCTGAGTGGGTAGCCAGCACAGGTATCGAACAAATCAGATGGCATTGCATGCCACTAAAGTCCCATACCTGTCCTGGGTTCATTAGTGGAGTGGCGATCCTTACCTTACTTTTTCTCTTTACATGTACCCAGTCAGCAGTATGTTGGCTACACCAAAAATGTGTGTATTTACAATGATATCTGTATACATGGTAAAACAACTGGGTCTGAATGCTGTACACATATACAGATATTCATTTGTTTAGGACTGAGGTTATGGAAATTATATTTTTTGTCATATTTTGGTAAATAACTTTGCAAGGGATCATCTGAATGGGATAAGTGATACCTCATTTAAAGACAGTATTCATAGCTCCAACATGGTAAAATAACTGTGCCTTTATGTTGTACAATATACATATATCAAAGTTTGCTTCAGACTTATGGTTATGGAAATTATGATTTATTTCATATTTTAGTAAATAACTTTGCAAGGGAGCATCTGAATGTGCTAAGTAATACTTCATTTTGAAGACATAATTCATACTTACAATATGGTAAAAGAATTGTGCCTGTATGTTGTACACATGTACAGATAACAAAGTTTGTTTCTGACTTATGGTTATAGAAATTATGATTTTTTTTCATATTTTGGTAAATAACTTTGCAAGGGAGCATCTGAATATGGTAAGTAATACCTCATTTTGAAGACAGTATTCATAGTTCCAACATGGTAAAATAACTGTGCCTTTAGGTTGTACACATGTACATATATCAAAGTTTGTTTTGGACTTATGGTTATGGAAATTATGTTTTTTTTTTCATATTTTGGTAAATAACTTTGTAAGGGAGCATCTCAATGTGCTAAGTAATACCTAATTTTGAAGACATAATTCATAGTTTCAACATGGTAAAATAATTGTGCCTACATGTTGTAGACATTTGCAGATATCAAAGTTAGTTTTGGAGTTAGGTTATGGAAATTATTATTTTTTTCATATTTTGGTAAATAACTTTGCAAGAGAACATGTCAGTGTGCCAAGTAATACTTCATTTTGAAGACAGTGTTACTCCTTACAACATGGTAAAAGAACTGTGCCTGTGCACTGTACACATGTACAGATATCACAGTTTATTTAGTCTTGTAGGATTATGAAAATTATACATTTCCAATACTTCTCATTATTGTGCCCATATCTTTGCAAGGGAGCATGCTGATGACACAAATGATGCATCATTTTGAAGCTGACATTGAGCTGCAGAACTTCTTCACTGATATGTAGGCTCTGTCTGTTGCAGGTGATGAGATATTATGCTTTGTTTATTTATCAATTATGAGAAATATTATATTAATCTTATTTCTGTGAATATATCTGTAAAGGAGCACCACACAGTAATGGTTAAGGTATCATTTTAAAGCTGACATTCATACTAATAAATTAAATACAAATTGTATGGGTCTACATGGTACATTGACCAAGATATTGTGCTTTGGTTTTCCAAAAAGGTAAAAAACATGAACAATATCAACATTCCTTGCCAAATATTTAAAAATGACTTTGATATGCACTATCAACATTTACACTGTTGGAAAGGTCAGTGTCTGCTGAACAACTTTCTTGTTTACATTTTTAGTCTAGCTCTTACAGTTAAACAGTTATGAACATTTGTTTTCTGTATGGTATTACAAATGGATTTTCTGAAAATGAGCTCAGGCTGCACTGTTGTTCCTTTGGTGGAATTAAGCAGGCAGCTTTTTCTGAGCTGCTCTGCAGTGAATGCGTTAATATGTAATTAATGCCAACTCAGGCAGTGTTATCCTTTACATTCCTGTAAGAGCATTAATTACACATTAACACATACCCTGGAGGGCATTATTGCTCTTAGAGAATGGTCTGCCTGTAAAATTGTTGCGTTTTACTTACTTATTTTTTATTATTATATTTTTAAATATATTTTTAATGTAAAATAGTTTCTCCACCACTTGCTGCAGTATATGTAAATGGTGTTGGAGGAAGCCTTTTATATCCAAAATATAACACTTTACAAAAATAACCAGGTATTTGCTTTATTTTTGGTCCCTTACTCCTAAATCGTTTGGTTCATTGGCAGTCAATGGAGATTGAAGTTATTAATAATAACATACATTTGTGTTTCAGACTTTTATTTCCTTCAGAAAATTCATGCTGATACAAATCCTTTACTTAAGCAACTCTGTAATTTTATAAGAGCAGGAATTAAAATCTGTTTCTATTTTAGAGCCTTTGTTCCCCCTTTATTTTAGGCTTTATCTAGATTTCTTCAGCTGAAAGGTCCAGAGGTATGCAAACCTCTTTACTGCTGTTGCTGCTACCAGTAGTCATCTCACTCACTCTCTCTCTCACACGCACACACCTTTGCTTCAGAAAACTCATGGTACAGTAAACTCTCAGTTAACCAGAACTCAAGCAACCGACAAAAAAATA